>NC_057796.1:193989758-194289758 GCF_018294505.1 Triticum aestivum
TCTCCCTCTCGGCCGCTGCGCCTCCCCCGTCAGATCCACCTCCCTCTCCCCTTCGATCCCCACTGCCCGAGCGTGCTCGCCGCCGTTCACCGTCGTTCCCGCGGCCACCGTGCCCCAACCGCCTCTTCGCCGTGTCGTACGCCGTCGCCGCCCTCGACTACACCACCTCCACCTCTCCGTTGGAGCTCCGAGCCACGGCAACGGCCTCCCCGAGCTCGTCTTCCCCGCACGGCCGCCGTCGGTCGCCGCCCCGTTTCACCGCCTCGAGCCTCCCCGAGCACGCTGCCGTCCCCCTACAGCCTCGCCGTGAGCCTCTCCCCCTCCTCCCCTGTCTTTTCTCTCTCGCGCGCCCCCTAGCTTCTTCCCCGCGCGCGCCCGAACGCCGCGCCGCGGAGCTCGCCGCCGGCGGGTCTCCGGTGACCTGTTGGTCACGGGCTCAAGCCCGTTGCACTCCCCACCTCGCGTAGATGCCCCCCAGCCCCTCCGCTTGCTCGATAGGCCGCCGTAGCCTCGTTTCCGTCGGGCACCCGTGCGCGCCGCCGCCTCCGCCGCTCGCCGGCGCCGATTCCGGCCAAGTCCGGCGAAGCCCCGGCCACCCCTGGATGCGGCGCTGCGAGCCCTTTCGAATGGGCCTAGCCCCGCTCCTCCCCGAGCCCCGTAGCGCGATTCCGGCCACCTCCGGTGAGGGGCCGCCGCTGCTTTGGTCGCCGGAGTTGCTCCGGCACCGGCCGCCGACGTGGCCGGCCTGGGCCCCCCCAGTGCCACTGCCAGTGGGCCCGTCGGCCCCGTTGACTGGGTCCACCCAGTCAACGTGCTGACTGGGCAGGCCCAGCCACTGACATGCGGGCCCCGCCGCAAAATTAAAAAAAAAGAAAAAGAAAAATGTTTTATAAATAAAAATAATTAGATTAACTAATCACTCACTGACATATGGGGTCCACCCCCTCTAATTAGACTGTTAGTTTAGTTTAAATTAATATTAGACTAACAGAGGCTGACATGTGGGTCCCACTGGACCCACCTGTCTGGTTTGACTGGTCAGCCGACCTGTTGACCTGCTGACATCATCATTGCCTCATGCTGACGTCATAATTCATTTTTGCTTAATTTAAATAATTCCAGAAATTCAAATAAACTTTGAAAATTCATATCTTTTAAACCGCAACTCGGATGAAAATGTTTTCTATATGAAAGTTGCTCAGAACGACGAGACGAATCCGAATACGCAGTCCGTTCGTCCACCACACCTCCCTAACCTATCGAACTAGCAACTTTCCCCCTCCGGTCCGTCTGTCCGAAAACGCGAAACATCGGGAATACCTCCCGGATGTTCCCCCCCTTCGCCGGTACCACCTACTGTCGCGTTAGGGCACACCTAGCACCGCTCATTGTCATGTCACGCATCGTCATGCTTATGTTTGAATTGTATT
Organism: Triticum aestivum; assembly: GCF_018294505.1. NCBI lineage: Eukaryota > Viridiplantae > Streptophyta > Magnoliopsida > Poales > Poaceae > Triticum > Triticum aestivum. The sequence goes on from NC_057796.1 coordinate 193,991,189, forward strand.
TACTGTTTCTTCCCCCCTCTTCTCTCCGGTAGACTACGAGACCGACACCGCTGCTGCCCAGTTCGACTACGGAGTCGACGACCCCTCCTACTTGCCAGAGCAACCAGGCAAGCCCCCCCCCCTTGATCACCAGATATCGCCTATTCTTCTCTATACTGCTTGCATTAGAGTAGTGTAGCATGTTACTGTTTTCCGATATCCTATCTTGATGCATAGCCTATCCTTGCTACTACTGTTGTTACCTTTACCTGCAATCCTACATGCTTAGTATAGGATGCTAGATTTCCATCAGTGGCCCTACATTCTTGTCCGTCTGTTGTGCTATACTATCGGGCCGTGATCACCTGGGCGGTGATCACGGGTATATACTTATATACTACATACATGACACATGTGATGACTAAAGTCGGGTCGGCTCGTAGGAGTACCCGCAAGTGGATCTTTGTGGCGGAGCGACAGGGCAAGTTGAGACCGCCTAGGTGAGAGGTGGGCCTGGCCCTGGTCGGCGTTCGCGGATACTTAACACGCTTAACGAGATCTTGGTATTTGATCTGAGTCTGGCCATTTGGTCTATACGCACTAGCCATCTACGCGGGAGTAGTTATGGGTATCCCGGCGTCGTGGTATCAGCCGAAGCCTTCTTGACGTCAGCGACTGAGTGGCGCGCGCCGGATTGGACTGGAACGCCACTAGGCTAGGTCTGCTTCCGGCCGCATACGCAACGTGCAGGTGTGCATAGGGCGATGGGCCCAGACCCCTGCGCGCATAGGGTTAGACCGGCGTGCTGACCGCTCTGTTGTGCTTAGGTGGGGCTGCGACGCGTTGATCTTACGAGGACGGGCATGACCCAGAAAAGTGTGTCCGGCCAAATGGGATCGAGCGTGTTGGGTTATGTGGTGCACCCCTGCAGGGAAGTTTATCTATTCGAATAGCCGTGTCCCTCGGTAAAAGGACGACCCGGAGTTGTACCTTGACCTTATGACAACTAGAACTGGATACTGAATAAAATACACCCTTCCAAGTGCCAGATACAACCCGGTGATCGCTCTCTAACAGGGCGACGAGGAGGGGATCGCCGGGTAGGATTATGCTATGCGATGCTAATTGGAGGACTTCAATCTACTCTCTTCTACATGCTGCAAGATGGAGATGACCAGAAGCGTAGTCTTCGACAGGACTAGCTATCCCCCTTTTATTCTGGCATTCTGCAGTTCAGTCCACTGATATGCCCCTTTACACATATACTCTTGCATATGTAGTATAGCTCCTTGCTTGCGAGTACTTTGGATGAGTACTCACGGTTGCTTCTCTCCCTCTTTTCCCCCTTTTCTTTTCTATCTGGTTGTCACAACCAGATGCTGGAGTCCAGGAGCCAGACGCCACCGTCGACGACGACACCTACGACACTGGAGGTGCCTACTACTACGTGCAGGCCGCTGACGACGACCAGGAGTAGTTAGGAGGATCCCAGGCAGGAGGCCTGCGCCTCGTTCGATCTGTATCCCAGTTTGTGCTAGCCTTCTTAAGGCAAACTTGTTTAACTTATGTCTGTACTCAGATATTGTTGCTTCCGCTGACTCGTCTGTGATCGAGCACTTGTATTCGAGCCCTCGAGACCCCTGGCTTGTACTATGATGCTTGTATGACTTATTTATGTTTTAGAGTTTTGTTGTGATATCTTCCCGTGAGTCCCTGATCTTGGTCGTACACATTTGTGTGCATGATTAGTGTACGGTCAAATCGGGGGCGTCACATTAAGCGTGATTCGATCAAAATCTGTTGCAAGCCCCAGGGCGGCGATGCGATCTAGCAGCTCGTTCAAGGACGAGACGTCCGCCGGATCCATCTTTTCGGAGTGTTCGAGACCACTGCGGAGGTGATGTTTGGCGATCGCGGGAGGTGCCGTCAGCTTGAAGGCCGTGCGGGTGCCCATGGTGAAACCGCCGAGCTGGAGGACCTGTCCCGAAGTTAGGTTTCCTCCAAAAGTGATGTCATTATTGACGACAAGGCGAGCCATCGATCCTTCCGTTGACAACACGATGGACCTCTCAATGAAAGCACCAATGTCGGTGTCAAAACCGGCAGATCTCGGGTAGGGGGTCCCGAATTGTGTGTGTATGGATTGATGGTAACAAGGGACAAGTGGGACCCAATGTTTATCCAGGTTCGGGCTCTCTTAATGGAGGTAAAACCCTACGTCCTGCTTGATTGTATTTGATGAGTATAGGGGTTACAAGAGTTGATCTACCTCGAGATCGTAATGGCTAAACCCTAGCCGTCTAGCCTATGAGAATTCTGATAGCCTCCACGGATTAAACCCTCCGGTTTATATACACACCGGAGGGGCCTAGGGTTGTACAGAGTCGGTTTGCAGAGGAAGGAAATAGTACATCCGAACATTAAACTTGTCGTCTACGCACATCGGAGTCCTACCCAGACACGGGGGAAAGCCTTTTGCTTCTATCTTCTCGGCCCATCAGTCCGTCCCATGTCGAATAGTCCGGACACCCGGGGACCCCCTGATCCAGGACTCCCTCACATGTCACCAAAATTATATCATTCAAAGCTAAGTTCAAATAGAAATCAAACGATATAATTTTTGTTGCCATGCAATAACATTTTTTCAATTAAATCTTTGGTCAAATTTTAGCACATACAAAAGGGACTAATAAACCAGGACCTAGGTAGTACACCAGGATGAAGACAATGATACTACATATAATTAACGCCAAATAAGAGCAAGGGATCACACATGTCATTTACGACTGGAATAAAAATGCCATACACTAATAAAACATTAAGGCCACGAGGCGATGCAGTGCTGGTTACAGGAGGCAAGAAGAAAGATGCATCCATCAACGACGTCCACCTCCTCGACTCAGGGTGCCGGCCCACCGAACGGCGGGTAAGTAGCAGCGGCTTTCGTGGGTAGGTCGATGTGCTTCTGAACAATGGCGTCCAAAGATTCCAGCCGCTGGAAGAAGGGTAACGTCTTTCTGTCCTCGCTGGCCTTGTAGTGGCCTGAGTAGACAATTTCCTTGTAGATTTGGATGTGCAGGTTGACGGTTTCTTGCATGGCGAGGCGTTGCGTGGCGAGCGTGGCCTCGAGGTGCATATTCTTCGTCGCGACCTCCGTCAGCTGCAGGGCCACCAGTGCTTCAAAGAGTTCGTCACCTTGGAGGCCGATGAGGGTGGCAGGCAACGAGGAGCCTGGGCGCGCAGGCTGGAGCAGTACGGCAAGGTCGTCCGTGCACTTCTTGATGGCGGTGAACTTGCGGATGGAGCCGACCATCATCTCGCACATGCGAGAGGCGAAGCCGGCGTCGAGGAGGGCTATGACGCCAGCGGTGGCCAGCACCGTCTGGATACGATGCGCGGTGCGGGGCCGATCCGGCACAGCCGACTGTCGCTCGCGTCCATCGACGCCATGGGTCCTTGTGGCTTCTGGTCACTTGGTCTTGGTCTTGGATTGGAGTGGGCAGTATTGCGCAAAGACTAGGAGTAGATGGATTGGAGTGGTGGGCACCTTTATATGAGAGTCCAAACTTCATTGCATTCACATCGTGCTGGCTCCATTCTGCTTCTCCAATTACTTACCTCTGCATGCTAATTGAATGCGGAGGGATCATTGACCGTTAACGTTTCGGGAACCGCTACCCTCTCCCTCATTGGCATTCAAGCCGTATCAATGTAAATGCGTGTCAAAAAGAGACTAGTCCATAGTAGTATACTCAATATTGTGCACCGTGACCAAGGCGGAGAGGAAAATGAGAGAACTTAATACATATTTATTTACGGTGTAGATTCACTCATTTTGCTCCGTATGTACTCATTTACGGTGTAGTCACTTGTTGAAATCTCGAGAAAGAAAAATATTTAGGAACGGAGAGAGTAGTCCCTCCTTTCCGGTTTACAGGGCTATACCATTAAGAGAAAGTACAATTGTGGGCTTATAATCTACTTACATGGCAATTTTTTCTATGTGGAGGAGAGAGACATAAAAAAGGAAGGGGAGTGGGCTCTCATGCAAGAGCCTGGCTATATGCGTGCTCCAACGTAGATGCAATAAATGTGAGGAAAGAGATAGAGAGAAGATGAGAGGCAGATGCAATAAATGTGAGGAAAGAGATGGGGTACTAATCTTATAGCCAACCTTATAGCTAAGCTTGTTGTATATGTGTTGGTTATAACTGATATGGCAACATCTTATAGTCAACAGTTGGCTGTATTATTAATTTTTTTGTCTCTCTCCTCCACATAGGCAAAGTTGCCATGTAAGCAGGCTATAAGCCCACTATTGTACTTGCTCTAAACTGACCGCTGCATGCCGTGCTAGGTACTACGTCCCACGTCTCTCATTGGTTGATTCCTATCCATGTCTAGAAACAACAAACATGGTCGGGTTTGTTTTGGGATATTTGATTTTTGTAAGATGACTATTACTAGCAATCACCACAATAACCATTAGATCTGCATCCGACGGTGCCACCTATTGGACGCAAACAACAATAGAAAAGAATTTCGAACAAACTGCCGCACCATACCCCACCCCTACACAAAGACTGCCAAGCGAGCGTTTGCAACTGCCATGTTCGGGATGTGCTTGGCTATCCGCCTCTTCGAGAAGACGAACAATTATGTTACTACTTCTACAGTAGCAAATCAACTGCTGCATGTCCATCCACCGCGTGCGGGAGGGATAGCTTGTTGTAGTAAGCAAAAGCCTCTCCTCGTCTGCGAGCCACCGCGCGCATGGGCGAGGGAGAGGGCATAATAGTAGTAAAATCAAGCTTCTTCTTGTTGTACGAGTTGATGCAACACATCATAGCACTGGCCCCACATGCTTGCCTCTAAACTTGGCTAAAATACCTGAAGTGTACAATATATTTGCTGCAACCTATAACATTTACCCCACCACAAATTAAAATATATATTCCTGTCTTGACAAGATCAGCATGCAAACTACAATCACCAGGATGACAGGTAGGGCCAAAAGATTATTATAATAAAAAAATGCTTCAAGACGGCCTCATAGCATGGAGCCGACTCCAACGATTTTAAGCTTAGACGCACGGTACACGCTATCCTAGATTATGTTACTATACTACCTCCCCTACACATGAAGCTGGCACACGAGCGTTCGGGTTGCGCTTGGCTCTTCGCCTCTCATGAAGTCGAACAATGATGGTAGTACTACAGTGGAGTACTACTAGTATGCTTCTGGCCATCTGACACCGAATGAACTACTGCATGTCCACTGCGTGCGGGAGGGAGAGCGTGTAGCGAAAGCTTCTCCTAGTCCTATGAGCCACCACGCTCATGGGCGAGGGAGATGGCATTGCAATCAAACTTCTCCTTGTATGAGTTGATGCGACACATCAAATCAGTGCACTCGATATATTTCAATAATTTGCATTTACCGATGCATTAATACAATGCATGCATGCCATGACTTTCCTTTTGATACTTGCATGTGTTGATTTAATGCAGCTTGAAGTAGTATGAATATGTGATGCTAAAACTTTCTAATGCCCCGGCCCAAAAGCGAGAGATGGGGGTGCACGAGGAGGGCGAGATCATGTTGACGGAACAGGACCCAACGATGAAACTCTTTATGGTCTCTATGGACCTCACCTTGTTCCACTACCCCTTGTGCCTCCGCCCCTTGAAGCCTCTAGTGTATGAGGTTCGAATACACCTCGTCCGTTTGGCTGATCGAGCAAGGTGCAGGTTTCTTGATTGATGTGTAGTTCGATTGAGTTGTGCAGTGCAAGGGAGGGCACCTGGCCTGCGCGGACTGTCGCGGCAAGCGCCCCGGGAACTAGCGGCAATGCCAGAAGTGCAAGCGCGGTGGTAGCTTCGACGTCCGGAACACGACGATGGACACTGATACGTCTACAATGTATCCATAATTTTATGAAGTATTCATGCCATGTTTACAATATTTTATATGATTTTGGTATTATTTGATTAGAACTAACCCGGACTGACGCTGTTTTCAGCAGAACAACCGTGGTGATGTTTTTGTGCAAAAATAAAAGTTCTCGGAATGCGATGAAAATCAACGGAGAATTTTTCTGGAAAATATAAAAAATACTGGAACGAAGAGTTACCGGAGGGGAGGCCCGTGGGCCCCACGAGGGTGGAGGGCGTGCCCACCCCGCTAGGGCGCGCCCCTGTGCCTCGTGGACCTCCAGTGGGGCCCCCTGACTTGTTCTCGACGCCAACCTCTCCTATAAATACCCAAACCTCCAGAAAATAACCTAGATCGGAAGTTCCGCCGCCACAAGCCTCTATAGCCATGAGAAATCAATCTAGGCCCTCTCTGGCACCCTGCCGGAGGGGGCCATCATCACCGGAGGCCATGGAGGAGGATCCCAGTGGGGCCATCATCGCCATGAAGGCCAAGATCTAGAGGGAGAACCTCTCTCCATCCAGGGGGAGGCCATGGAGGAGAAAGCACAAGGGGGAGAACCTCTCCTCCTCTCTCTCGGTGGCGCTAGAGTGCCATTGGGAGGTGAATCATCACCGCGGTGATCGCCTTCATCAACATCACCATCATCATCACCATCCTCATCTCTTTTACGCGGTCCACTCTCCCGCACCCCGCTGTAATCCCTACTTGAACATGGTGCTTTATGCCACATATTATGATCCAATGATGTGTTGCCATCCTTAGATGTTTTGAGTAGATATCCTTTACCTTTGGGTTGATTGATGATCTAGATTGGTATGAGTTGTATGTTTTATTTTGGTGCTGTCCTATTGTGCCCTCCATGTTGCGCAAGCGTGAGGGATTCCTGCTGTAGGGTGTTGCAATACGTTCATGATTCGCTTATAGTGGGTTGCTTGAGTGGCAGAAGCATAAACCCGAGTAAGGGGGTTGTTGCGTATGGGATAAAGGGGACTTCATATGTTAATGCTATGGTTGGGTTTTACCTTAATGATCTTTATTAGTTGCGGATGCTTGCTAGAGTTCCAATCATAAGTGCATATGATCCAAGAAGAGAAAGTATGTTAGCTTATGCCTCTCCCTCATATGAAATTGCAATAGTGATTATCAGTCTTGTTAACAATTTCCTAGGACAATTCCGCACACCGATCCATCATTATTCCACACTCGTTATTTATAATACTTAAGTAATATATTCTACCTTTATGATAACAGCACCTACTTTTATATTTTAGCTCTCCGATACCATGCAAAGTTATCCTCTTTATACCCACAATGTAGTTTTATTTCTTGTTTCTAGTTGGAAGCAAACGTTCGGTGTACGTAGATTCGTATCAGTGGCAGATAGGACTTGAGAGAATATTGACCTTGCCTTTAGCTCCTTGTGGGTTCGACACTCCATACTTATCACTTCCACCTTTGGGAATTGCTAGGATGATTCCCTGCACTTGGGGATTATCAGACACGTCCTCTCCTCGGTGAGGGTGGAGTGCCCGCATGAAAGATGTGGGCTCTACCTCACTTACCACAAGATCACCGATCACCAGAGTGTGTGTCCGCTTGTGCCCTGCAAATGCCCCATGCCCGTCTGTGGCTACGAAGGCCCGCCACCGGCGCTCCCCCACCACATCAGCACCGTGCATCCCATGCCCGTGCATAGGATCCAGTACGGCAAGGTGCTCCAGCTGCAAGTGCCAGTGTTAGAGCCGCGACTCTTGTTCGCGAAGGAGGGCGGCCGCGCATTTTTCTTGGTGGGCGGCGTGCTCAACATCGGCGCGCCTTTCGCCGTGTCGGTCGTCTGCATAAGAGCGGGGGCGTCCCCACTGCCGCACTACATGGTCAAGCTGTGGGCGAACGGCCCACCGGGGGAGCCCAAAAGCAGGACCGACACCGTCAAGGTGGAAATCGAGGTGACAAGCAGCAAGGATCCTGGCGACGTTGCCGTGCAGGAGCTGACCTTCTTCTTAGTTCCGCCCAAGCTGCTGGCCGGGGCTGGGTTGTCGAGGACGGTGTCCCTCCACATTCAGATTGACAAGCTCACCTCCTAAATGATTCTACAATGCCTTCTATTTATCTTAGTAATATGCTAATATAGGGGTTAGCTCGGTCTACTTTAGCTTAAGAGATGGTGGATTTTGGTGGCGATACAGCAATTACTTCGACATCTGATCAGCAGTTAAAGTAATTTCCAACAGTCGGATATTTTGAGTCTGTTGGATATAAAGATCATAGGGTAAGAAGTATAGGCAACTTATATGCTTGTTTTTTGAGGAAGTGTTGCATACTTCTGCAAGTTGACGCGACACTTCAAAGTAGTACTACTACTAGTAGTACTCACCCGACTGCACACTAGGCAGTCAAAGCTCGTGTCATGTTGGTGCCGTGTACAGCCCGCATATTAACCAAAACCTCACACCGATCCATTATTATTCCACAATCGCTATTTATAATACTTAAGTAATATATTCTAACTTTATGATGACAACACCTACTTTTATATTTTAGCTCTCCGATACCATGCAAAGTTATCCTCTTCATACCCACAACGTAGTTTTATTTCTCGTTTCTAGTTGGAAGCAAGCGTTCGGTGTACGTAGATTCGTATCAGTGGCAGATAGGACTTGAGAGAATACTGATCTTGCCTTTAGCTCCTTGTGGGTTCGACACTCCATACTTATCACTTCCACCTTTGGGAATTGCTACGATGATTCCCTGCACTTGGAGATTATCAAGCTCTTTTCTGACGCCGTTGCCGGGGAGCAATAGCGTGGGATTGATATTCTCGTGTGTGCTTGTTTGCTTTCTTCACTAAGTAGACTTTGTTTTTCCTTCTTGTTTCTGTTTAGTTGTGGGTGAAACATACAAATTTTCTTTTAAGGAATGAAAATACAAAAAAAATTACTTGCCTCTCATGCCTAAAAAGTTTTTCAATAAGAGAAATGATTGGAAGGTTATGCATTGGAGAAGTGAGGGTTGACCTTGAACACTTGTGTTCATGCTCATGGAAACAATGTAAAAAAATTCATGGAAGTTTCTCTAAAAATAATTATCCCCTTGTAGATATCCATTGTATTATAAAAATAATGTTCCAAGCTTTGGTTCTAGGATGATTAGATTGCTTGTTTACTTTGTGCAGTACAAAAACAGAAACTTTGGCTGTAGCGCGTGAATTTACATTTTTTACTGGAAAGTCAAATGGGTCTGAAACTTTTTGCACATTACTTCTGTACATTTTTTTAGAATTTTTGGAGTTACAGAAGTATACTAAACTTCCATATTACTATAGACTGTCCTGTTTTTGACAGATTCTATTTTCTATGTGTTGTTCGCTTATTTTGATGAATCTATGGGTAGTATCGGGGGGTATGAACCATGGTGAAGTTGGAATACAGTAGATATAGTTCTGATATGAAATTGGAATAAGTTTGCAACAATACCTAAAGGTAGTGATTTGCTTTATAATACTAACGGATCTCATAAAGTTTTTGTTAAAGTTTTGTGTGGATGAAGTGTTCGAAGATCGAGGAGCTATCAATATGAGAAGAATAAAGAGAGGCAAGAGTTCAAGCTTGGGGATTCCCAAGGCACCCCTAGTAAATATTTCAAGGATACGCAAGCATCTAAGATTGGGGATGCCCCGGTTGGCATCCCATCTTTCTTCTTCAACAATTATCGGTATACCTCGGTTTTTGTTTTGTTCACATGATTTGTGTCCTTTGTGTTTTTGTTTTTTTTGTTTAAGAACCATGCTAGTATGAGATAGCCTTTCATTGATTTATAGAATACTTCATGTGCTTCACTTATATCTTTTAAGTAGGATCTTATAGAATTGCTCTTTGTGCTTCACTTAAATCTTTTGAGTATGGTTTTATAGAATGCTTTGTGTGCTTCACTTATATATTTTCAGCTTGGATATTGGTTAGTCTATATTAATTGTAGAATGCTCCATGAACTTCACTTATATATTTTGGAGTATGAATAATACTATAATCTAAAGTGGGGTTGGAAGAGTTTCAACTTTAGGAATTAGTGATCCCACTATTTTGGAGGGTGTTGAATCTTAGTGTGATATTTATGAAAGTGGATTTGGAAGAGTGTCAACTTTAGTTAGTAATGATTCCACTATTTCGGAAGAGGTTCCAATTGATTATGAGAACAAAGCTGCTATCTATGATGATTATTGTGATGACATGTATGCTATAAAGAATAATGTTAACCATGAAACTTGTCATCATGATTTTAATTTTCAATTGGATTATGCCTCACATGACCGTTATTCTGTTGAGTTTGCTCCCATTATTCCGAATGAGAAGAATTTTTCTTATGTGGAGAGTAGAAAATTTTCTATGTTTGTAGATCATGAAAAGAATGCTTTATGTGATGGTTATATTGTTGAATTAATTCATGATGCTGCTGAAAATTATTATGAGGGAGGAATATATGCTTGTAGGAGTTGCAATAATATCAAGTTTCCTCTCTATGTGCTTAAAGTTTTGAAGTTATACTTGTTTTGCCTTCCTATGCTAGTTGATCCTTGTTCCTATAAATTGTGCGCTCACAAAATCCCTAGGCATAGGAAGTGGGTTAGGTTTAAATGTGCTAGTCATATTCTTCATGATGCTCTCTTTATGTTTCAATTCTTATCTTTTATGTGAGCATCATTGAAATCATCATGCCTAGCTAAAAGGCATTAAAGAAAGTGCTTGTTGGGAGACCACCCAATATTACCCTTACTATTTTTGTGTGTTCACATGGTTAAGCTACAGTATTAATCATGTATTATATCTTTTGTTTCAATAAAGTGTCAAGTAAGACCTTTGGGAAGACTTGGGTGAAAGTTAATGTTATCTTGCTGTAAAAAAAAACAGAAACTTTGCACTCACGAGATTAGCTGTCAATTTTTACAGAAGAGTGCATTTGAGTTGATTCTTTTTTCAGAAGATTAATAGACAAATTCATCACGTCCACCAATTTATTTCATAATTTTTGGAGTATCAGAAGTATGGTTTCTGTTCAGATCATTACAGACTGTACTGCTTCTGACAGATTCTGTTTTCATTGAATAGTTTGCTTGTTTTCTAGTTTCTATGGCTTATATTTCTCAATATAAATTGTAGAAATGATATGGTACAGTAGGAATTGTATGATAACAATTATGAATCTTGTCTTTGACAGTACCAAAGTGAATGGTTGACTCATTATCATACTAACCCATCTCACGAAGTTTCATTAAGTTTTGTGTGATTGAAGTTTTCAAGTTTTGGGTGAGATATCGATATGAGGAGAATAAGGAGAGGAAAGACCCTAAGCTTGGGGATGCCCAAGGCACCCCAAGGTAATATTCAAGGAATACTCAAGTGCCTAAGCTTGGGGATGCCCCGGAAGGCATCCCCTCTTTCGTCTTCAAAACTATCGGTATACCTTACTCGGAGCTATATTTTTATTCGTCACATGATATGTGTTTTGCTTGGAGCGTATTTTTAATTTTACTTCATGTTTGAATAAAATCATTGGATCTGAAATCTTGAGTGAAAAGGAATCCTCCCATGGCTAGTTAATTATTTGACTACTCAGTGTTCTTCACTTATATCTTTTCGGAGTAGTTTGTAATTTACTCATGTGCTTCACATATATCCTATGAGTGAATGGTTGAATGAATTGAATATCATAAATCTGAATTTATATATGTTTCATATTCTTATACCATGGGGAGTAATGACTTCACACATAATAAGTATAGGTGGTAAATTTATTGAAAGTTAGCAAACATAGAATTGGTCACTTGAACAATTCATGAAAGAATATTAAAGGAAGAGAGATTTCACATATAAATACACTATCTTGGACATCTTTTGTAATTGTGAGCACTCATTAAAATATGACATGCTAAAAGGTTGATGTTGGACAAGGAAGACAACTTAATGGGTTATGTTTTCCTATATCTGAAACGTTATATTGTCTTGGATCATCCAACATGTTGAGCTTGCCTTTCCCTCTCATGCTAGCCAAATTCTTTGCACCAAGTAGAAATACTACTTGTGCTTCCAAACATCCCTTAAACCAGTTTTGCCATGAGAGTCCACCATACCTACCTATGGATTGAGTAAGATCCTTCAAGTAAGTTGTCATCGGTGCATGCAATAAAAATTCCTCTCTAAATATATATGATCTATTAGTGCGAAGAAAATAAGCTTTATACGAACTTGTGATAGGGGAGAAATAAAAGCGACAAACTGCATAATAAAGGTCTTTATCACAAGCGGAAATATAAAGTGACGTTCTTTTGCATTAAGATTTTGTGCATCCAACCTTAAAAGCGCATGACAACCTCTGCTTCCCTCTGCGAAGGGCCTATCTTTTACTTTTATCTTCTACCCTTATACAAGAGTCATGGTGATCATCACCTTTCCTTTTTACACTTTTTCCTTTGGCAAGCACTTTGTGTTGGAGCGATCCGGATATATATATCAACTTGGATGTAGGTTTTCATAAATTATTATTGTTGACATTACCCTTGAGGTAAAAGGTTGGGAGGCGAAACTATAAGCCCCTATCTTTCTCTGTGTCGAATTAAAACTTTGAACCCATAAATATCACATGAGTGTTAGCAATTGTGAAAGATTAAATGATAGTTGAGTATGTGGAGTTTGCTGAATCAAAGCTCTTACATAGACCCTTCCCGAAAATAAGATGAATTGCAATTGTTTGATGACTAAGAGCACGGTTTGTTAGTTTTCAAGAAAGTTTATGATCTATACTTTAACATGTGAATAGCTTGTTACTTGATCATGAGAAGTTTCATGAGTTAAGCTACTATTATGATATATAATGATGCTAGAAAAAGTGATTGGAACTATCATTGATCAAACTTATGCACTTTCTAGCATTCACGCTTCATAAATTATTTCTTTTATCATTTACCTACTCGAGGACGAGCAGGAATTAAGCTTGGGGATGCTGATATATCTCCACATATCTATAATCTATGAAGTATTCATGCCATGTTTACAATAGTTTTATATGATTTTGGTATGATTTGATTAGAACTAACCCGGACTGACGCTGTTTTCAGCAGAACTACTGTGGTGTTGTTTTTGTGCAGAAATAAAAGTTCTCGAAATGCGATGAAAATCAACGGAGAATTTTTCTGGAAAATATAAAAAATACTAGAACGAAGAGTTACCGGAGGGGAGGCCCATGGGCCCCACCAGGGTGGAGGAGCGCCCACCCCTCTAGGGCGCGCCCCTGTGCCTCGTGGACTACCCGTGGGGCCCCCTGACATGTTCTCGATGCCAACCTCTTCTATAAATACCCAAACCTCCAGAAAATAACCTAGATCGGAAGTTCTGCCGCCGCAAGCCTCTGTAGCCACGAGAAATCAATCTAGGCCATCTCTGGCACCCTGCCGGATGGGGCCGTCATCACCGGCGGCCATGGAGGAGGATCCCGGAGGGGCCATCATCACCATGAAGGCCAAGATCCAGAGGGAGAACCTCTCCCCATCCGGGGGGGAGGCCATGGAGGAGAAAGCACAAGGGGGAGAACCTCTCCTCCTCTCTCTCGGTGGCGCCGGAGTGCCATCGGGAGGGGTATCATCGCCGCGGTGATCGTCTTCATCAACATCACCATCCTCATCTCTTTTACGTGGTCCACTCTCCCGCACCCTGCTGTAATCCCTACTTGAACATGGTGCTTTATGCCACATATTATGATCCAATGATGTGTTGCCATCCTAAGATGTTTTGAGTAGATATCCTTTGTCTTTGGGTTGATTGATGATCTAGATTGGTATGAGTTGTATGTTTTATTTTGGTGCTATCCTATTGTGCCCTCCGTGTCGCGCAAGCGTGAGGGATTCCCGCTGTAGGGTGTTGCAATACGTTCATGATTCGCTTATAGTGGGTTGCTTGAGTGACAGAAGCATAAACCCGAGTAAGGGGGTTGTTGCGTATGGGATAAAGGGGACATGATATGTTAATGCTATGGTTGGGTTTTACCTTAATGATCTTTAGTAGTTGCGGATGCTTGCTAGAGTTCTAATCATAAGTGCATATGATCCAAGAAGAGAAAGTATGTTAGCTTATGCCTCTCCCTCATATGAAATTGCAATAGTGATTACCGGTCTTGTTAACAATTGCCTAGGACAATTCCGCACACCGATCCATCATTATTCCACACTCGCTATTTATAATACTTAAGTAATATATTCTAACTTTATGATAACAGCACCTACTTTTATATTTTAGCTCTCCGATACCAGGCAAAGTTATCCTCTTCATACCCACAATGTAGTTTTATTTCTCGTTTCTAGTTGGAAGCAAACGTTCAGTGTACATAGAGTCGTACCAGTGGCAGATAGGACTTGAGCGAATATTGATCTTGCCTTTAGCTCCTTGTGGGTTCGACACTCCATACTTATCACTTCCACCTTTGGGAATTGCTATGATGATTCCCTGCACTTGGGGATTATCAGAAACGTCCACTCCTCGGTGAGGGTGGAGTGCTCGCACGAAAGATGTGGGCTCTACCTCACTTACCACAAGCTCACCGATCACCAGAGCGTGTGTCCGGTCGCGCCCTACAAATGCCCCATGCCCGTCTGTGGCTACGAAGGCCTGCCACCGGCGCTCCCCCACCACATCAGCACCGTGCATCCATGCCCATGCATATGATCCAGTATGGCAAGGTGCTCCAGCTGCAAGTGCCAGTGTCAGAGCTGCGACTCTTGTTCGCGGAGGAGGACGGCCACGCGTTTTTCTTGGTGGGCGGCGTGCTCGACATCGGCGCCCCTATCGCCGTGTCGGACGTCTGCATAAGAGCGGGGGCGTCCCCACCGCCGCACTACGCAGTCAAGCTGTGGGCGAATGGCCCACCGGGGGAGCCCAAAGGCAGGACCGACGCCGTCAAGGTGGAAATCGAGGTGACAAGTAGCAAGGATCCCAGCGACGTCGCCGTGCAGGAGCTGACCTTCTTCATAGTTCCGCCCAAGCTGCTGGCCGGGGCTGGGTTGTCGAGGACGGTGTCCCTCCACATTCAGATTGACAAGCTCACCTCCTAAATGATTCTACAATGCCTTATATTTATATTAGTAATATGCTAATATAGGGGTTAGCTCGGTCTACTTTAGCTTAAGAGATGGTGGATTTTGGTGGCGATACAGAAATTACTTCGACATCAGATCAGCAGTTAAATAATTTCCAACAGTCGAATGGATATTTTGTATCTGTTGGATATAAAGATCATAGGGTAAGAAGTATAAGCAACTTATATGCTTGTTTGTTGAGGAAGTGTTGCATACTTCTGCGAGTTGACGCGACACATCAAAGTAGTACTACTACTAGTAGTACTCACCCGACTACGCACCAGGTAGACAAAGCTCGTGTCATGTTGGTGCCGTGTGCGGCCGCATATTAACCAAAACCTCGCACCTCCAGCTTAGCCTCTGCGTTTTAAACTTCTCAATCTCAAGGCGAAGGAGCAACGGGAACCTATGATAGAGCCAATCGGATGGTTGAGAACACTACAATTTGTAGCTCCAAATGCGTGTGTGACAGTGGACGAGTGCGTGCGTGCACCTCTTCTCTTCGTGTATAACGTACTAAACTCAGAGTATAAGTGTATGTGGTTCGCATTGACCTAGTGAGCTAGAGATGGTGCGTGCCAGAAGTCCTGAGAGATTAGGTGTGTGCGTGGGAAAGAGGGAGAGAGATGATATGTGTCGATGTGATGCGTGTGAAAAAAGACTAGTCTATAGCTCGCCACGAGGCTATTCCTGGCGAACGCGCAAATAACAGTAAGATATGTATCCGACGGTGCCAGTTATTGCACGTACACAACAGTAGAAAGAGCAGTACCATGGCATATTACAAAACTGCTACACCACGTCGGAGAACGCATGCCCACGTTACGCCATCCAGGAATAGTGCCGCACTTCGAAACTAGAACTGTCAATAAATTTTGAGCTCGCGCCTCGTCACATTCCAAATTACTACTCCCTCTCTCTTAGTTTACAGGGTGTGCGCGTACCCCTAGATCATCAATTTGACCAACCTAATACAAGTCATATATTAAAAAATATACCAATATAAACTTCAGATGTTCTATTTTCAAACGGTATAATTTTTGTGTCACATAGTTTATATTAGGGTGATAAAATTGACAACCTAGGTATACGTGCAGGACTTGTAAACTGAAACAGAGGGAGTACCATGCTATATTTAATTGCAAACCTGTTCACACCGATCAAAACCAAAACCTAAACGGTTCCCCGCTTAGGAGCGTATTAGTACTCGGTTATAAATACTCTACTCCAAGATGACTGCACATTCCTCCTCAACTCCTCATCTGCAAAAACAAACAAGTCTTTCATCGTCGTTCCCTTGCGTCTGCCATGGCCCGCATGAGTTCTGGGTCGAGAGATTACTACCAGGGGGAGGCGAGCATGGAAGCGGAAGCACGGGAGATGTCCCGCCTCACCGCCGTAGCAGCCGACATGTCCCGCTATGCCAGCATAACAGCATAGAGGTCCCGCCGCGCCGCCGAAGCAGCACAGAGGTCCCGTCGCGCCGCCGATGCAGCAGACTGGTCCGGCCGTGCCACGGAAGCAGCAGAGATGTCCTGCCGCACCGTGAATGCAGCAGGGAGGTCCTTCCGCACCACCGCGGCCTGGAAAAATGTCTCGCGGGCAGGCGAGGACTCTCATAGGCGCATGCGTGCTATGATCGATGGCCTGGTGGGTCAGATCTCCGGCTGGATGAAGCTGCAAGACGAGATGAATGCCTCATTTGGAAATGCTACCGCCGTCATCCCGGGACTAGGGGAGGACAAGGCGAAGCTCTGCACCGAGCGCGACTTGCGGAGGGCCAAGATCACCGGAAGGGCAAAGCAGGCGGAGGAGACCGCTGCCTTGTTGAAGAGGACGGGCGTCATCATCAAGAATCTTATGGACAAGAATGCCATGCTCCACATCGAGCGCGAAAGGCTAGTGGAGGAATCCGTGGATGCTGTCGAGCAGTGTATTAAGGACATGAAACTGATGAAAGAGATCATCGCCGCTCGCCGCGAGAACTAGTCTCCGTGACGTACAACGCATCAAGAAAGTAGAGATCAGCGAGCCAGATCGCTGTATGCGTCTTCCTTCTTCTTTTGCCCTTGTGTATTTCGGGCGTAGCCGCATGTGGATTTTTGAATTATCTTCCTAAATATGTAAGACAATTACTATCCACTATCATCATCCTTATATATTCATCAGTCTTGCTATAAGTCGCAGTAGATGCTATATAGGTCCATCGGATCTTACATCAAGATCCGTGCAGAATTTTCTTTTGAAATTTCTTTTTCTCTCTTAAATCTCAGTCGAGTGAGACATAGCCACGCCATTAAACAGGGTCTCAGGCACCATTAACGGAGACCTAGGGAGAGAGGTGGGCGGCAGATGGAGGTCAAAGGGCTCTCCTCCCAATAAGCATGCGCAGGGGTCTGATTGCATGCCTAACATACTCAAATAGGTACCCCGCATGTCGCCTCCTAGCCAATAAAAAAAGGGGATGCGTGACGGCACATAAATGGTAAGTAGAACCCGCATGGTTTCAATAATACTTTTGTTTCCAATTGTAACGTGACAACACTTGTTCCAAAATGACTTTGTTGATTGTTAATGTGTGCGCCTTCGCAAATCGGACAATAAAATTACTACAACATGTTGGTGCCATGTCATGACACCAAGCCATGTTTCATGATTTTCATGCGTGTTTTGGATTTACAGGAATTAAAAAAACCAAGTTTCTCAATGTTTCTGGCCGAGCCACGACGCCCAGATGTTTGAATTTCATTCCCATTTCTTGCAAGGGACCTAGAAATTTACCTGAGGACACACATGTGATTCTTCAACCAACTTCGGTGCACTGGAGCATGTGCTTGTAGTTCAAATTTGAATTATGCACATTAAATGACCAGAAACTCAATTAATGTATAAAAAAGCCTAAACGTACCCGGAATAATTCCAAAATTTAACACGACAATCATATAGTTCTATGTTGCCTATATAAAAGAAATCAAGGGGGCAGCGTATATCATTTCACACAAAAAGGTGACACGTTCCCTCTCAGAACCACGAGCCTTCTTGAGAGAAGCTCCGGTTTGCAAGAAGCTTATACCAAAACTTGTTCCAATTTGCCCAAACTTTTTACCACAACATGTTAGTGCCATGACATGACACCATGCCAAGTTTCATGATTTTCAGCCGTGTTTTGGATTTACGGGAATTTAAAAACCAAGTTTCTCAATGTTCTCAGCCGAGCCACGATGCCCAGATGTTTGAATTTCATTCCCATTTCATGCATGGGACCTAGAAATTAACCTGAGGACACACATCTTATTTTTCAACCAACTTTGGTGCACTGCAGCATGTGCTTGTAGTTCAAATTTGAATTATGCTCATTAAATGACCAGGAACTCAATTAATGTATAAAAAAGGCCAAACTAACCGGGAATAATTCCAAAATTTAACACGACACTCATATAGTTCTATGTTGACTCTGTAAAGAAAATCAAGGGGGGGCAGCGTATATCGTTTTGCACACAAAGGTGACATGTTCCCTCTCGGAACCACGAGCCTTCTTGAGAGAAGCTCCGGTTTGCAAGAAGCTTATACCAAAACATGTTCCAATTCGGCCAAACTTTTTACCACATCATGTTAGTGCCATGACATGACACCATGCCAAGTTTCATGATTTCCAGGTGAGTTTTGGATTTACAGGAATTTAAAAACCAAGTTTCTCAATGTTCTCGGCCGAGTCACGACGCCCAGATGTTTGAATTTCATTCCCATTGCTTGCATGTGACCTAGAAATTCACCCAAGGACACACATGTGATTTTTTAACCAACTTTGGTGCACCGGAGCATGTGCTTGCAGTTCAAATTTGGATTTTGCACATTAAATGACCAGAAACTCAATTAATGTATAAAAAGGCCAAACGAACCCGGAATAATTCCAAAATTTAACAGGGCACTCATATAGTTCTATGTTGCCTCTATAAAGAAAATCAGGGGAGGCAGCGTATATCATTCCGCACACAAAGGTGACACGTTCCCTCTCGGAACCACGAGGCTTGTTGGGAGAATCTCCGGTTTGAAAGAAGCTTATACCAAAACTTGTCCCAATTCGGCCAAAAATTATACATATGAAAATAGGGTATAGATTGTCCCGAACATCTCACTACCTAGACCAATGTACTATGATTTGAATTCAACATAAAATGGATACAAATATTTGAATTGGAGATCGTGTGGTACATGTAGTTCATAGTGAAATATGATTACTACTATATGCATGTTTTCTGTTATCAAGATAATATTTAAATGATGGTATTCACCCAAAATAGATTATTATTTTTGCCACGACTTCCACGAATGTCATTCCCTGATAAACTTGGCAAGCACTTAAAACATTTGTCATTATTTGCCACCAAATTTATTTTTGAATTTTTTTAGATTTTACTATTCTTGGTGGTATGATAAGAGCTAAAACTCGGATGGGAACTTTCCAACACTTTTGTCATGAATGCAAATGACATTGGCATGTAGGTGATGTTTTCCCAAACATTTTGGTATCTTATTTGCATTTTTCTAATTTAGTATGAATTAGTTATGAAGTTTTCAAAGTGACGGTCAAACTGTCAAAGGGCAAAAGCACAAGACGACCAAAGTGGGTTGGACAAAACCACTAGCTTTTGAAAATTAGGGGCAATCCTGTCGAGTGGGACACAACTAGGTGCATAAAACCAATTATCCCTTTTTTTAATTATGTTCCTAAATATGTAAGACAATTATTATCCACTGTCATCGTCCTTATATTCATCATGTTTGCTATAAGTCGTAGTCGATGCTATATAGGTCCGTCGGATCTTACATCAAGATCCGTGCAGAACTTTCTTTTCAGATTTTCATTTTTCTCTCTTAAATCTCAGTCCAGTGAGACATAGCCACGCCGTGAAACAGGGGCTCGGGCGCCATTAATGGAGACGTTGGGAGGGAGGTGCGCGGCGGATAGAGGTCAAAGGGCTCTCCTCCCGATGAGCACGCGCAGGGGTCTGATCGCACGCCTCCCGTACTCAAATAGCTACCCCACATGACACCTCCTAGCCAATAAAAAAGGGGACGCGTGGCGGCACATAACTGGTAAGTAGAATGCCCACGGTTTCAATAATAGTTGTGTTTCCGATTTGTAATGTGACAACACTTGTTCCAAAAAGACTTTGTTGATTGTTAATGTGTGCGCCTACGTAAATCGGATAGAAAAATTACCACAACATGTTGGTGCCATGTCATGACACCATGCCAAGTTTCATGATTTTTAGGCGTGTTTTGGATTTACAGGAATTAAAAAACCAAGTTTCTCAATCTTTCCGGCCGAGCCACGACGCCCAGATGTTTGAATTTCATTCCCATTTCCTGCATGGGAACTGGAAATGAACGCAAGGACACACATGTGATTTTTCAACCAACTTTGGTGCACTGGAGCATGTGCTTGTGGTTCAAATTTGAATTATGCACATTAAATGCCCAAAAAATCATTTAATGTATAAAAAAGGCCAAACGAACCCGGAATAATTCCAAATTTAGCACGATACTTCTATTTGGTCTAATCTGCCTGTGTAAAAAAATTAAGGCGGGAGAAGGCAGTCTACGTATGTTGTTTCGCACATGGAGGTGACACGTTCCCTCCCGGAACCACGAGCCTTCTTGAGAGAAGCTCCGGTTTGCAAGAAGCTTATACCAAAGCTTGTCGGCCAAAAATTTACCGCAGCATGTTGGTGCCATGTCACGACACCATGCCAAGTTTCATGATTTTCACGCGTGTTTTGGATTTACATGAATTAAAAAACCAAGTTTCTCAATCTTTCCGGCCGAGCCACGACGCCCAGATGTTTGAATTTCATTCCCATTTCTTGCATGGGACCTAGAAATTCACCCAAGGACACACATGTGATTTTTCAACGAACTTTGGTGCACTGGAGCATGTGCTTGTAGTTCCAATTTGAATTATGCAGATTAAATGACCAGAAATTTAATTGATGTATAAGAAAGTCCAAACGAACCTGGAATAATTCCAAATTTTAACACGGCACTCATATAGTTCTATGTTGCCTCTGTAAAAAACAAAGGGGGGCAGCGTATATCGTTTCGAACACAAAGGTGACACGTCCCCCGTCGGGAACCACGAGTCTTCTCGAGAGAAGCTCTGGTTTGCAAGAAGCTTATACCAAAAACTTGTCCAAATGCGGCCAATTTTTTCACCACAGCATGTTGGTGCCATGAAATGACACCATGCCAAGTTTCATGATTTTCACACGAGTTTTGAATTTCCAGGAATTTAAAAGCCAAGTTTCTCAATGTTCCCGGCCGAGCCACGACGCCCATATGTTTGAATTTCATTCCCATTTCTTGCATGGGACCTATAAATTCACCCAAAGACACACATGTGATTTTTCAACAAACTTTGCTGCACTGGAGCATGTTCTTGTAGTTCAAATTTTAGTTATGCACATTAAATGCCGAGAAACTCAATTAATGCATAAAAAATGCCAAATGAACCCGGAATAATTCCAAATTTAAACATGACACTCATGTACTCCCTCCATCTCAGTTTACAAGTCTTGCACGTGTATCTAGGTCGTTAATTTGACCAACTTAATAAGAGGCATACATTACAAAAAATATATCATTAGAAACTTTAGATATTCTATTTTCCAATGATATAATTTTTATGTTAAACTATTTATTTTATATAAGTTAAATTGACAACCTAGATACACGTGCAAGCCTTGTAAACTGAGATGGAGGGACTAGTTGCATGTTCACTGTACATAAATGTTCTAGCAATTCAAACACCATCCTTTCCCTCCGTAACACCATTTTGTCTTTCAAAACATAATGAAAAATCAGGTATACCACAAACAGTTTACTAGAAAGAATCGTGTGGGATGCGATATAAAATATCTTGGTGCACCGTCTTGTCTGTCTTACGCAGGAAGCTTCATCTTCTATAGTCCACCGCCCCCGCTTGAACCACACTTACATGCCAGTTTCTAGCGGCATCGAGTGAAATTTTTTTGCCACCACGGAAATATCTATCTCCCCGCCCCCTCCCTCCCACCAAAAGCCACATTTCCACTGTTCCTCCTTGCTTTCCAAGTTCAAACCTTCACTGCTGCTTACTGGCAGCTCAGCCTCCTCGCCGGCGACCCTTCTTCTTGCAGCACCGCCTCCTCGCCGGCTACCCTTCTTCTTGCAGCGCCGCCTCCTCGCTGGCGGCCCTTCTTCTTGTTGTGCCGCCTCCTCGCCGCCGACACTTCTTCTTGCTGCACGGCCTCGCCGATACGGTCAGGTAATACACACCCCACCCACACCATCCTCGTCCTTTCCCGTCCCACATGCCCCGACCGATGGCGCGACACCTTCCACCGAAATCACTGTCCCCCTCATCCAATCAAGCTCCGCGCACAACCATTTTGCATGCAGTATAACGTGGAGCTCAGTAGCATGCGGCCACATGCGCACACGAGGTCGCTATGGCTGCCATGCGTGCCGACCGCCAGATCTTGGTGGAGCACCTCGTCTTCGAGGCCACCGTCGACACTGCCACACGGTTGTTTACTTTAAAATACAGTTCATGTTGTTTTCTCGAGGCCACCGCCAGTGCCTTGTAGTTATTTGTCCTCTTTAATGTTAATATGCAATCTGATGTTCAGTTAACAGTTTGGTCCTCTGAAATGTAATGTTCAGTTAACACTTTGGTCCTCTGAAATGTAATGTTTAGTTAACAGTTTGGTCCAACAATGGCTACATATCGTAGTACTGTTCTCAAGCATTCTTTGTTTTGTTAATTGTCTTATCTTCTAGTACATGTTTCTATTCTGCAATGTCGTGCTCAGTTAACTATTTTGGTTCATTTGGTCTGCTGTCCATTTAACTGTTTGGTTCATTTCTGCAATTTGATTATCATTTGCTATGGGTACAATTTTGTATTGTTACGCATGTGAAATAAATCGAATTTGGCTGTACTCAATAGATATTCTACTGATAGCATGGCAACTCTCAATTAACCTGATCAAGATCTTTCTTATGTGTGTTGAAGGGAAACAATGGGAGACACTGCGGTTTACCATCGAGGTTTGTTCAAGCATGGTCCTTCAGATAATAGCACATTATTGTCCAGTAGCAGGAATCATTCTAATATTTAGGTTTTTTACAATTTTGTCTTGCACATGTAGGTCCTGCTGTCAGAGGCTTAGACCCACTGTTCGACCCATTTTGCATATGGGGAAATGAGATGTCCATGAATATCAGTCAAGTCAAGAAACTCAGTAAGATTGTTAGGATGAAGAAACTTGCGATGAATAACAGCAAGATCTTTGTTTGCACAATGAAGAAGAGATCAGTCAACTATAGGATGGTACTGGCTCTTTTACATTGTTTTTATCCCTTGCGCCATTTCAAAATTTATAACAGTGATTTATGCATATCTTTGTTTTCAGTACTTTTCAAAGCAGTTCACTGATGATTACCTCTCAAACCACCTGCATGGTCAAGAGGCGAGGAAGGTATTCAGTCAACACCCACGGTACAATATTGAAGTCTTGCTGAAGAGGACGAAGGTTGGGCAGGCAATTATCCATAGCCACTGCCCTAAAGTTGCAAGGACATTCAACATCACTGAAGGCTCAATATTTGCCTTCCGCTTCTGCAGTTTCCTAGATGAGATTCATCTATCTATTTACCGTGTATGATGCTACTTTCCAAAGGTTTTTGATGTTGCATGTGAAACTTGTTGCTGTTGTGTGATGGCGTAACTGAGTACCGAAGCTATCCGATGTAATTCGATTATGAAATCCTGGTTTCTGTTATAGGGATATGAAATATCTGGTGTGTTTTATAAGAAATATCGATTTGATTAGTACATGGATTATCAATAATAGGCTAATTACCCTGCTTATTGGGGTTTTCTATTGCAGACAGTTACTCAGATAGCACCGTGGGCAGTGAACTCAAACAACCCGCACGGTTTCTAGAAAGTAGGCGTGTTCGATCAACTAACAATCACACATGACTTCCGGCAGAGAACTGTTTGCGTTAGGCCACCTTGCACAAACGCTTCCACACACAAAACTGTGTGTGATATACATACGAACGGTAATGATTTTCTGGGATTCACCGTGTGGGATGCACGTACAAACGGAAACAATTGGGTTTCCATGATCCGCCATATCGCACACGAGCTTATTCTGCCCCAGCCTATGTGCCAGGAGGGCCTATCCCCGACGGTTTCTGGGTCGTGTGGGAAGGACCCCCCTATCGCCCACACTCACTTGGCGACGGTTCCAAACGCCGTCGCGGAAAGGGGTTAAAAACCGTTTGTATAGCACGTCGTTGTACCAGTGAGGCATCATATATGTGAATTATCTCATGCCATCCTTTTTTTATTATGTATTCCATCTGTCGATAATCTGTGTATATTGAACTACTCTTCATGTGTATCAGCCATTTGAGCCGGTTATGGAAAAATCAGGAGTGAAAACAAGGTCTTCAAAGTAGGCAATGGTACCTGTTGAAGCATATATCTCGATGGTTGCAGGTAGCTCCTCAAAGGCGGATTCGGAGACAGATGACTAGTCCTATATCCCACCTGAGGTGTATGCTCTAACTTGCAATGTTTATATTTCTCATATGATGCATATGGTGTCTTGCATTGCTTAGTTTAGACATCATATACACAATATTCAATGCCATCATCTTAGTTTAGAGATCATACATGCGTGTGCCAGCTGCTTAGTATATGAATCAATTATGTGAATTATATCATGCCATCCTATATACTTAGACAACATGTATGTGAATTATTTCATCCCAACCTATTTTAGAAAGACATCATATAGTTTTGTCATGTCATCATATTTAGATACTCATCATATGTCGAAGTATGCCATTATATCATGTTAAGTTATCCATCATATATCTGAAATTGTGTCATGCTATCCTATTTAGTTAGCCATCATATATGTGAAATTGTGTCATGCTGTCCTGTTTGGTTAGACAACATATATGTGAATTACCACATCTGTTTATCATACAATGTCTGTACTTTCAATTTCTTTTCTTGTTTGCCAGCCATTTGAATTGGAGGGGGTGATGACATTATCTACGGGAGTAAAAACCCGTTCTTCACAAAAGACGCTGCTACCCGTCGATGCCGATAGAACCATGGTTGTATTGGCCCACGAACTAGCCCCACCACACATAATCAAGACTCTTCCAGATTGTACACTTACACCATTAGACAGAAAACTAGCTACACCCCATCTAATCCCAACCCCGGCGGATAGTAACCCACTTCTAGTTGACACAACACCATGTCCACCACAGAGTACCCCCACACGAGCAGTTTGTAAAGCAACTGCAGTGTCCAAAGCACGAAGACCACCACAACGAACACAAACTCCACGTTTAAAGCAGAAGAGCAACTGTTCTCAGGTCAGATTCCGTAGCTATGGTCTATACTCCTTTCCTCTTGCATCACTGTATTTACTCATACCAACTAATTTCGAATTTGAAGGATCCAATTAAAACTCCAATGACGGAACAGGTATGTTTTAAACCCATTTCTTTAACTAGATTGCTATTCTAACTTCTTGCTCTATGCTGATTTCAGTTTCAATTGTATAAACAGCTATGTTCTCATGTCATGCACATTACAAGTGTTGCCAGTGCTGTGTAGTTTCCCACACTTATATTCTGTCTATGTTGTTGTGTCTTAAAAATATATGATTCGAAATATGTCTCTATCTTGATTTGGCAACATAAACTAGAATGATATGGACAATACAGTGACCATAGTACATAGATATATGCTTGTTTCATGTTGTTATCCTGTCCACCTTACTAATGAACCGGTTTACCAAAATGAGTTTCATATACTACATGCTAAGCCTGTGATGTGTCTGCTTGTTTCTCTTGTAGAATGCGAACATAATATTGGAGAAGAGCACCCCATTATGCAATGGTAGAGAAAGTAATGCAGATAAGGTTCAAGATAGTGAGACAACCCTGTTGGTCTCCAAGAAAGGTGATAAAAACTATCTTGTAGACAGTGAGATAACCCCAAAGTCCTGCGATGATGTAGTGTTCGAGTTACTGGCCACCACCGCTGGCACAAGCTCTTTGAACTTGCTGCGTGAATCACTTTGGCTTCTTCAGTCTCAGCTACAAGCTAAAAGGCACCGGTCAGCTGTGCTGTAGCAAGAAGCCGAAGGACTGAAGAAGTTCCTGCAGAATTTAGATGCATACTTTTTGGTGCAACAACAAGCGCTGGACGATTTTAGCGCCAAACAAGAGAAACTAATAAGCTTGCTAAGCTTCTTGCCAGCATGGTGGGTATACAGGATATCGTTTCTTGAGCTCTTCTGAAGTGGTTTCAGTTCTGGACTTGTTTTCCTGCCGTGTATGTAATATGCTGCTTTGTTCACTATATTTACACTGGTGGCGAACTTTGATGCCCGTTGGACGTAATATTTGTAATAGCCGTAATAGCCTAGCATAAGTTGCTTGCTTATTTATTTCCTATTGTCTTGTTTATTTTTTTGCTGGTAGTCGTTGCAGTTCTATTTCTGCTTTAACCTTTTTATTTAGAACTAGGCCACAATAAACATGGACAACATACTGACCATTGTAACCATGGTCCTGCTGCCTGCTGTAGTGGGCCTCCTAGGGTCCGTATGAACCATGGGCCTTCTACGGGCCGTAGATTCAATGGGACTTCTACGGGACGTATGATCGATTGGCCAAACATGGGTCGTACTTTCATGGACAATTAACGGACCGCAATATGGCCGGAAACGGGCTATAAAGGGAATCGTCTGTTTATGGGTCGTTAACAGGCCATGTGTACAACGGGCTTAATTCCAACGGCAGGCATAATGGGTCGTTAATGGGCCATATTTGATGACGCCATGAAAACGGCCCAATGGATTAAAGGGCCACAGACGGGCCGACTTTAACCACGGGCTGCATTTTGGCGCACAAGCGGAACAGACCAGTAACGGACCATAAGTAATCGAATGCCAGAAATGATCCCAATAATAAATGGGCCCTTAGAAGGCCGAAAGATAACACGGGCTGAAATGGCCCAATGGAATAATGGGCCGTTAATGGGTATAAAGCTATATATTGTTCATTATGGGCCAGTATCACCATAGGCCGTTATGGGCCGAGATTTAGTAAGGGCCTCATAAGGGCCGAAAGACGTCATGGGCCATACATGGGCTAGAAGTTACAACGGGCTAGAATCATATTGGACGGCCCAGATGGCGCTATCGGGCCTAATTCGGATAGGCTATAACGGGTCGTGAGTTAGCGGGTTGTAAATGGGCTATATGCGAACATGCCATTAACAGGGCTTTGGTGGGCCGGGCCGCTATGTTTTGACTAAGTCAAACGGGCCGGACTTTTGACCTGAATGGGCCACTATTGGGCCATGCCATGTGTCGACGTATCATAGGCGTGTCCCATCCATTCGCTGGATGACATCTGTCCCAGCACTGAGCTGAAAGGTGGATACTCCGGTGAATGAGAATTTTACATGTGGAAAAACCCCACTGGTCAGGGTTGTTAACGGGTTATCGGATCCAAACTGGAACCCGATAGCTTAATGGCGACCCGTTATGGTGGATGCCACATGTCGGTTACCCTTGACGAAAACACTTCCATGAGACGCGATTTATCATCATGGAAGTGGACACTTCCGTGATGATAATTGTGGTATTGTCATGGAACACTTCTACGACAGCACATGTATGACTATCTTGATTCTGTCATCAAATCGTCATGGATGTACATGCATGGCAGAAAACGTGACCTACTGTGAAAAACACGTATCATCACGGAAGTGGTTTTTTTTGTAGTGAAGCCAAGTTCCATAATGAAAAATTCCCACTAGCTAGTATGTGAAAGTGACTACATAGGAGACTCTCTATATGAAAAACATGGTGCTACTTTGAAGCACAACTATGGAAAAAGATAGTAACATTGCCCCTTCTCTCTTTTATCTCATTTTCTCTCGGTTTTTGGTGGGATCTTTTTGGCCCCTTTTTATGGGCTACTTTTGGCCTCTATTTTTTTATTTCCTCACTGGGACAATGCCCTAATAATGAATAATGATGCTCACTGATGTCGCTTGAAGCTACGTCGGTATTTCCCCAAAGAGGAAGGGATGATGCAGCACAACGGTGGTAGGTATTTCCCTTAGATATGAAACCAAGGTTATCGAACCAGTAGGAGAACCAGGCAACACAACGTAAACAGCCCCTGCACACAAATAACAACACCTCGCAACCCGACGTGTTAAAGGGGTTGTCAATCCCTTTCGGGGTACGGCGCCAGAAATTGCGTGTTGACGGGAGAAAGTTGTAATAGATTGAAATAATAGATGCAAATAAAATAAAGTGCAGCAAAGTATTTTTGTATTTTTGGTTTAGTAGATCTGAATAAAAAGAGCAAATAAAATAGATCGCAAAGCAAATATATGAGAAGGAAGACCCGGGGGCCGTAGGTTTCACTAGTGGCTTCTCTCGAGAAAGATAGCAAACGGTGGGTAAAATTGATAGAACCTGAAATAATTAAGACGATATCCAGGCAATGATCATTACATAGGCATCATGTCCAAGTTTAGTAGACTGACTCCTGCCTGCATCTACTACTATTACTCCACACATCGACCGTTATCCAGCATGCATCTAGTGTATTAAGTTCATGGAAAAATGGAGTAATGCACTAAGAACGATGACATGATGTAGACAAGATCCATTTATCTATATGGCGGTAGATATAGATCTCATCTTTTTATCCTTAGTAGCAACAATACCTACGTGTCGGTTCCCTTTCGGTCACTGGGATCAAGCACCGTAAGATCGAACCCACTACCGGGCACCTCTTCCCATTGCAAGATAAATAGATCAAGTTGGCCAAACAAAACCAATATATCGAAGAAGAAATACGAGGCTATAAGAGATCATGCATATAAGAGATCAAAGAAACTCAAATAATTTTCATGGATATAAAAAGATATAACTGATCATAAACTCGAAGTTCATCAAATCCCAAAAAGCACACCGCAAAAAGAGTTACATCATATGGATCTCCAAGAGACCATTGTATTGAGAATTCAGCAAGAGAGAGAAAGCCATCTAGCTACTAACTACGGACCCGAATGTCTACAAAGAACTACTCACGCATCATCAGAGAGGCACCAATGGAAGTGGTGAACCCCTCCGTGATGGTG
The DNA here is from genome assembly GCF_018294505.1 of Triticum aestivum. NCBI lineage: Eukaryota > Viridiplantae > Streptophyta > Magnoliopsida > Poales > Poaceae > Triticum > Triticum aestivum. Next base: position 194,020,475 of record NC_057796.1, read on the forward strand.
TCTAGATTGGATCTGGTGGTTCTGGACTCTGCGACGGCTGGATGAATATTTTATCGATGCTTCTAGGGTTCTGGGATTTTTGGGGTATTTATGGAGCAAAGAGGCGGTCCGGGGGGCACCCGAGGTGGGCACAACCCACCAGGGCGCGCCTGGGCCTCCTAGTGCTCCCTGGTGGGTTGTGCCCCCTCGGGGCACCCCCAGGTGCAACCAGGGCCCATTGCCTTCCTTCTAGCCCATAAAAAATCATCGTGGAGTTTCGTGGCATTTGGACTCCGTTTGATATTGATTTCCTGCGATGTAAAAGACATGGAAAAATAGCAACTTGCACTTGGCACTATGTCAATAGGTTAGTACCAAAAAATGATATAAAATGACTATAAATGATTATAAAACATCCAAGTTTGATAATAAAACAGCATGGAACAATCAAAAATTATAGATACGTTGGAGACGTATCAGCATCCCCAAGCTTAACTCCTACTCGTCCTCAAGTAGGTAAGTGGTAAAAAACAGAATTTTTGATGTGGAGTGCTGTTCATCATGTCATATCATATTCTTTTCTTTATAGCATGGACATTTGGACTTTTATGTGATTCAAAGAAATAGTCTAGTTTTGACATAATAATTTAGATACTCAAGCATATCAAGCAACCATGTCTTCCAAAATACCAATGCTAAAATAAGTTATCCCTAGCCCATCATGCTCAAACATTGATCCATTCATGAAACACACTCGAATATTAGCTACACCCAATACTTAAGTACGATCATATTGCCTCTTAGTTGGTGCTTTTTGTAAGAGAAGATGGAGACTCAAATTCAAAAATAAAAATTTGCATAAAGTAAAAGAAAGGCCCTTCGCAGAGGGAAGTAGGGATTTGTAGAGGTGCCAGAGCTCAAAGCGAAAAAATTAGAGATAAAAACATTTTGGGAGGTGTATCCATCCCACCAACGAAAACGACTCAGAGTTTCGAACACTTTCCATGCTAGATATGCCATAGGCGGTTCCCAAACAGAAAATAAAGTTTATTCCTTTTTCCACCATACTTTCACTTTCCATGGCTAACCGTATCCACGGGTGCCCTCCATACCAACACTTTCCAAGGAATTTATTATTTGACAACATAAAGTAAATTCATTTTTGCATTTCGGGACTGGGCATCCCTAAGACCATTGCCTTACTCTTGTGCAATGACAAGTGAATAAACACTCATCGTGAGAATAACACATCCAGCATGGAAAATATTAGCCACCCATTACCGTTCCGCGAGCTAAACAAACACACAAAAGAGAAGTTTATTTGGAAAATTAGAGATGGCACATACAAATTTTCTTAGAACGGCAAAAGAATACGGCATATAGGTAGATATAGTGGACTCATGTGGCAAAACTGGTTTAAAGGATTTTTGATACACAAGTAGAGATCATACTTAGTGCAAAATGAAGGCTAGCAAAAAGATTGAGAAGCGACCAACCAAGAAACGAATAATCTCATAAGCAAGCATTAAGCATAATTAACACCGAATAATGCACCGCAAGTAGGATATAATTTTCATTGCATGATTATTGACTTTCGTGCATGCATAGGGAATCACAAACCTCAACACCAATATTCTTACTAGAGCACAATTACTCATCAACATAACTCACATATCACATCATCATATCTCAAAACTGTTACTGACTATCAAGTTTATTTTATCCAATGATCTTCATGACATTTTTTACTTTATCCTTCTTGGATATCTATCACTTTGGGACTAATTTTCATGTGTTGCTTTTCATAAGCTCAAACAAATATACGTGAAGATCATGAGCATAACAAATTTTCTTTCTCTCAGAATAGTTGAAGTGAAGCAAGAGAGAAATTCTTCAAAATTTTACTGACTCTCAGACAAATCTAAGTGAAGCAAGAGAGCATTTCTTCAAAAATACTAAGCACGCCATGCTCAAAAACATATAAGTGAAGCACTAAAGCAAGTCCTAGCTCATAAAAGATTTAAGTGAAGCATAGAGAGCAATTCTAACAAGTCATGACATAATTTTGGCTCTCTCAAATAGCTGTGTCCAGCAAGGATTGATGACTTAAAACACAAAATAAAACAAGCAAAGACACATATCATACAAGACGCTCCAAGAAAAACACATATCATGTGACGAATAAAAATATAGCCTCGAGTAAAATATCGATAGTTGTTGGAAGAAAGCGGGGATGCCACTCGGGGGCGTCCCCAAGCTTATTTGGTTTCTCACTATTGGATAATAGCTTGGGATTCCAGGGCATCCCCAAGCTTAGGCTCTTACATCCTTCCTTCATCCATCGTAAGATAACCCAAAACTTGAATACTTCAATCACACAAAACTCAGCAAAACCTACATGAGATCCGTTAGTGTAAGAAAAATTAATCACTACTATAAGTGCTGTATCAAACCAATTCATATTTTGTTTTTGTATTATATATACTGTATTCCAACTTTTCTATGGCAAAAACTCATCAAAGAAAACCATAGAGCCATCAAAATAAGCACACAACACAAAGAGAACAGAATCTGCCAAAACAGAACAGTCTATAGTAATCTGACTTTTGCGAATACTTCTGGAACTCCAAAACTTCTACCAAATTAGGATGACCAGGGTAATTTGTATATGAATATTCTGCAGAAATAATCAGAGCAAAATCTCTTTTCTGTTATTGATGAAAATTATTTTCGTGAGCACAAAGTTTCTGTCTTTTTCAGCAAGATCAAACAACTATCACCCAAGAGGATCCTAAAGGCTTTGCTTGGCACAAACACTAAATTAAACATAAAAAACACAATCATAACAGTAGCATAATTGTGTTAACACTCAATAACAGAAATCAAAGAGCAAAAATAAAATTTATTCATTGGGTTGCCTCCCAACAAGCGCTATAGTTTTACGCCCTTAGCTAGGCATAAAGCAACGATCTAAGTTTTGTCATCCTTCTTCTTCTTAGTTTTCTTAGAGGTGTTTTCATCATGGGGCTTTGTAAACACAACATAAAACATATTATCCATAGAAACTTTAGCATTACTTAATTGGGTTTCATCATAACCCCTTTATTTCCCGCAACAATCCAGGAGTAGTGTTGATTGATGTTATTAAAAACTTGTTGGATTATTTCTAGAACAGGGACCTCCTTTTTAAGATTCTCATCAAAGATATTATTATCCCCAAGTAAATGCCTTAGTGCATAGTCACTTTTGTAAATAATTTCATCTATCACGGATTTTTCACAATTCATACCATAAAAGTCAAAGATTTCCCTAGCTTTCCGAATTATGTAGTCAAACTCATTCATAAGAACGAGAGTGGCCAACTTTTTGGCTCTAGGATTCTTTATTTCGGGAAGCTAAAGAAACAATCTTTGCAAAGTAGGGTGAGTGTGGATAAATTTACTTTCAAGTTTCAGAACTAGTGCTGAAATAGCATCCGCATAATATCTAGTAGTTTTAAGTATAGGAGCATCATCAAGACTCGGATTTCCAACACAATTGAAAAATTCTTGGATACGTTATTTTCCCATAACGTTCCCTTGCCCCAAGATAAAAGTTTTAGCATCCAGATTGCCTGTACGTCCAATCTTAGGACTCAGGCCATCATCTGTTGGTGCAATACCGAAATCACTCATGATTGCAAGCAAAGAATATATCTGATGAGAAAATGGCGAACGAAAAAAGAGAGGCAAATAAAACAGCAAATTTTTGTGAAGTGGGGGAGAGGAAAACGAGAGGCAAATGGCGAATAATGTAAATTGTAAGGAGATAAGATTTGTGATTAGGAACCTAGTATATGTTGAAGATCCTCCCCGGCAACGACGCCTGAAATTCCTTTTGATATCGCTTGAAGCTACGTCGGTATTTCCCCAAAGAGGAAGGGATGATGCAGCACAGCGGCGGTTGGTACTTCCCTCATATATGAAACCAAGGTTATCAAACCAGTAGGAGAACCAAGCAACACAATGTAAATAGCCCCTGCACACAAATAACAACACCTCGCAACCCGACGTGTTAAAGGGGTTGTCAATCCCTTTCGAGGTACGGCGGCAGAAATTCCGTGTTGACGGGAGAAAGTTATAATATATTGAAATAATAGATCGCAAAAAAAATAAAGTGCAACAAAGTATTTTTGTATTTTTGGTTTAGTAGATCTGAATAAAAAGAGCAAATAAAATAGATCGCAAAGCAAATATAGGAGAAGGAAGACCCGGGGGCCGTAGGTTTCACTAGTGGTTTCTCTCGAGAAAGATAGTAAACGGTGGGTAAACAAATTACTGTTGGGCAATTGATAGAACCTCAAATAATTATGACGATATCTAGGCAATGATCATTACATAGGCATCACGTCCAAGATTAGTAGACCGACTCCTGCCTGCATCTACTACTATTACTCCACACATCGACCGCTATCCAGCATGCATCTAGTGTATTAAGTTCATGGAAAAATGGAGTAATGTAGTAAGAACGATGACATGATGTAGATAAGATTTGTTTATCTATATGGTGGTAGATATAGATCTTGTCTTTTTATCCTTAGTAGCAACGATACATATGTGTCCGTTCCCTTTCGGTCACTGGGATCAAGCACCGTAAAATCAAACCCACTACCGGGCACCTCTTCCCATTACAAGATAAATAGATCAAGTTGGCCAAACAAAACCCAAATATCAGAGAATAAATATGAGGCTATAAGAGATCATGCATATAAGAGATCAAAGAAACTCAAATAACTTTCATGGATATAAAAAGATATAACTGATCATAAACTCGAAGTTCATCAGATCCCAACAAACACACCGCAAAAAGAGTTACATCATATGGATCTCCAAGAGACCATTGTATTGAGAATTCAGCGAGAGAGAGAAAGCCATCTATCTACTAACTACGGACCCGAAGGTCTACAAAGAACTACTCACGCATCATCGGAGAGGCACCAATGGAAGTGGTGAACCCCTCCGTGATGGTGTCTAGATTGGATCTGGTGGTTCTGGACTCTGCGGCGGCTGGATGAATATTTCGTCGATGCTTCTAGGGTTTTGGGATTTTTGGGGTATTTATAGAGCAAAGAGGCGGTCCGGGGCACCCGAGGTGGGCACAACCCACCAGGGCGCGCCTGGGCCTCCTGACGTGCCCTGGTGGGTTGTGCCCCCCTCGGGGCACCCCCCTGGTGCAACCAGGGCCCATTGCTTTCCTTCTGGCCCATAAAAAATCATCGTGGAGTTTCGTGACATTTGGACTCCGTTAGATATTGATTTCTTGTGATGTAAAAAACATGGAAAAAACAGCAACTGACAGTTGGCACTATGTCAACAGGTTAGTACCAAAAAATGATTATAAAACATCCAAGATTGATAATAAAACTACATGGAACAATAAAAAATTATAGATACGTTGGAGACGTATCAATAATCACACTTTTATTTACTTATAGCTCAAAATTACAACTCGATACTAGAGCAAAATATGACTATGTATGAATGCCTCTGGCAGTGTACCAAGATGTGCAATGACCTAGCGTAACATGTATAAAAATGATGAATGGTGGTTGAGCCACAAATACTATGTCAGCTATATGATCATACAAAGAAATATGACAATGATGATGTGTGTCATATTAAACGGAACGGTGGAAGTTGCATGACAATATATCCAGAAATGGCTATGGAAATACCATAATAGGTAGGTATGGTCGCTGTTTTAAGGAAGATATAAGGAGGCTTATGTGTGATACAGCGTATCATATCACGGGGTTTGGATGCAATAGTGAAGTTTGCACCAACTTTCGGGGTGAGAAAGGGCAATGCATGGTACCGAAGAGGTTAGCAAATTGCGGAAATGTGAGAGTGCGTATAATCCATGGACTCACATTAGTCATAAAGAACTCACATACTTATTGCGAAAGTCTATTAGCCCTCGAAGCAAAGTACTACTACGCATGCCCATAGGGGGGAGGTTGGTAGCAGTTAACGATCATGCACCCCCGACCTTCATGCAAAGGAAGACACTCAATAATAAATCATGCTCCAACTTCTTAGCATAATGGGAAACTATATGTGAATTCTTCAGGAATCATAGACCTTAAGACCAATACTCTTATTAAACCACAATCATTCACTAGTACCACTCATATATTACCATCTGTATATCGCAAAACTATTGCAATGAATCAAACTTAACATATTCAGCTATCTACATGAAAGTTTTTATTATATCTCTCTTGAATACCTATCATATTAGGACCAATTTCATAACCCGTGCATATTGCCATTACTATTATCAAACTCTCCAAATGATAGAGGTGAAGCATGAGGGTGCAACTATTTCTTTAAAATATAACCACCGCCGTTCTCTAAAAGATATAAGTGAGGCACTAGAGCAACTGTCTAGCTCAAAAGATATAAGTGAAGCACAAAGAGTATTCTAACAAACAACGAATAAACGTGTGTCCCTCTCAAAAGGTGTGTGCAACAAAGATGATTGTGGCAAACTGAAAAGCAAAGAAAACAAAGACTCGTGTAATACACGACGCTCCAAGCAAAACTCATATCATGTGATGAATAAAATATAGCTCCAAGTAATTTACCGATGGTTGGTAGAAGAAAGAAGGGATGCCATCCGGGGCATCACCAAGCTTAGATGCTCAGTTCTCCTTTAATATTACCTTGGGGTGCCTTGGGCATCCCCAAGCTTAGGGTCTTGCCAATCCTTATTCCTTCATCCATCGCGATCTCACTTAAAATTTGAAAACTTCAGCACACAAAACACAACAGAAAACTCGTGAGATCCGTTAGTATAACAAGTAAATCATAAACTTTAGGTACTGTTGTAAATCCATTCATACTTTATTATTGCATAATACCTACTGTATTCTAACTTCACCATGACTTATACCCCTGATACAATCCATAGATTCATTAAAACAAGCAAACTATGCAACAAAAACAGAATCTGTCAGAAACAGAACAGTCTGTAATGATTTGACCAAACACAATACTTCTGTAACTCCAAAATTACTGAAAAATTAGGACAACGTGAGAAATTTGCATATCAATCATGTGTAAACAATTCAGAATTTTATCACATTCTAGTTTATTTGAACAATTCTGCTACTGGGCGCAAAAGTTTCTGTTTTTTCACAGAATCAAATCAACTATCAACCAAATCATCCCAAAGGCTTTACTTGGCACAAACACTAATTAAAACAAAAAACACAATCATAACAGTAGCATAATTGTGTGCACACTCAAAAAACAGAAAATAAAAAGGAAAAAATAAGATAACTATTGGGTTGCTGCTACTTGTGAGCTGTGTTGGGATTTCCCTCAAGAGGAGAGGATGATGCAATACATAGAGATAAGTATTTCCCCCAGTTATGAAACCAAGATTATCAATCTAGTAGGAGATAAAGCAACAACTCATTAATAGCACCTACACACAAACAAAAAATACTTGCAACCCAACGCGAATAAGGGGTTGTCAATCCCTTGACGGTTACGAGCAAGGTTAAATCATATAGTTTTTGATAGATAGATCAGACAAAAATACAAAATAAAATAAATAAAATAGCAGCAAGGTATTTTTAGTTTTAATATATGATAAAAGATACACCTGGGGCCATAGTTTTCACTAGAGGCTTCTCTCTTGAAAATAGCATACGGTGGGTAAACAAATTATTGTTGGGCAATTGATAGAAAAGCAAATAATTATACGATATCCAAGGCAATGATCATATATAGGCATCATGTCCGATACAAGTAGAACGAAACGATCCTGCATCTACTACTATTACTCCACACATCGACCGCTATCCAGCATGCATCTAGTGTATTAAGTTCATGGAAAAATGGAGTAACGCCTTAAGCAAGATGACATGATGTAGACAACATAAACTCACGTATGAATAAACCCCATATTTTTACCCTTAATAGCAATGATACATATGTGTCATGTCCCTTTCTGTCACTGGGATTGAGCACCATAAGATCGAACCCATTACAAAGCACCTCTTCCCATGGCAAGATAAATCAATCTAGTTGGCCAAACCAAATCAATAGATCGGAGAAGAAATACAAAGCTATAGCAATCATGCATAAAAGAGTTCAGAGAAAACTCAAATAATATTCATGGATAGATCTTATCATATACTCGTAATTCATTGGATCCCAACAGACACACCGCAAAAGGTCATTACATCGAATAGATCTCCAAGAACACCGAGGAGAACATTGTATTGAAGATCAAATAGAGAGAAGAACACATCTAGCTACTAACTATGGACCGTAGGTCCGTGGTAAACTACTCACGCATCATCGGAGGGGCAACAAGGATGATGTAGACACCCTCCATGATTGAATCCCTGTGATGCCCAGAAAATTAAGCTACAGTAACCTCTGCTAATGATGCCACGTCACCATGATTACTGTTGTTAAATCCGCGATGGTTCAATCCCGTTCAAGTTCAAATTCAAATTTCTCAAACATTAAAACTAAAATGTTCAAAGTGTGGTAGATAATCCCTGGATATTTGTCATGTTGAAACTAATATTTTAAAAGGTTATTAAATGCCCCCAAACATTTAAAACTGTGCCAAAACAGCATTTTTGAATGCTTCTCCATTTACGAAAAATTCAAGCTAAGTCAAACTTCCTCCTAAGTTTTTGATGGTAGCACCTAACATTGCAATACTAAATATGTGTCCATCTCCACATTTTACAAAACTCATTTGCTAAATGAATTAAGTACAAAACAGAGGCTAGAGAAATAAAACATATGGTAATAAAAGAAGAGAGCTACACCTATTGTACAGATGGGCTCTAAGCCATTTACAATGCAGCCCATCCCGACCTGGGTCCCCTCCCACCTTGCTACAGGAGGCAGAGTGGTGCGTGGAGCACATCCAGGGTGCCATGGCCATGGATGCCCTTCATGTCGCCCCCTGGACCTATATATTTGTCCACCAAAACCCTAACCCCCATCTCTCCCTTTTTCCCTCGATCCCCATCGCCTCCCCGTTTCTCTGGCTCTTGTTTTAGAGCTCGAAGATCCCGGCGTGACCTTTGCCTCGCCGTCGTTGTCGCGGCCACCGGCATATCTGGCATGCGGGAGTACGTCCAAAAGGCCCGTCGCGGCCAGCTTCGTCCGTCCCGGCGACCAAATCAAGTCGGGACGCCCTCGAACCGTCGCCACCAACCGTCTTCTCTGCCACGATCGTCGCCGACTCTCCGCTCGATCCGCCGCCTACAAGCCACCCCCGAGCCCGCTGCCCTCCCCTACAGATTCCTCGTGAGGTCCTCCTCGAAATCCCCCTTGTTCCCGCCTTGATCCGTCGCCGTAGTCGCCTGTACGAGCCGGTGGCGCCATGGCCGAAGCTCGGCGCCGGCGTACGCGCACATGCAACTCCTTGTGCTGCATTGCTACTCCTGCCTCTGTCCTGCTCTGCTTGCTAGCTGCGCTTGCTGCTGCTCTACGCTGCAGCTGCTCTTGCTGCTCATGCCGCTGCTTAGCTGCCGCCATTGTTGCACCGCCGCCCGTTGCCACTGCTTGTGGCATACCCGCAGGCTCCAGCCATGCGCCCGGCTGCGCCCACCAGGGCCAGTACTACCCAGGGCCGCGTCCTGCAGATGCCCGTGCCCGTGGCGCCCTGCGCCTGCCCCTGCCTCCCAGCGCCGGCTGGCTCTAGCCACCACGACGGTGTGCGTGTGTGAGCACAGCCGATGGCTATGTCTCTCCCACGTACGGCCAGCCCTTGTCTACTACTAGTAGGTTTAGTTTGGTATTGATTTAATGCTAACTTAGCCTATTAACAAATGACAAGTGGGTCCCTATTTAGATTAGATAAATCTTCTTAGAAATTTAATAAAACTCTAACATGTGGACCCCTCCAACACTGTTCACTTTGACCAGTCAATTTGACTTGGTCAATTTGGATTAATTAAATATAATAATTTCAGAAATCTAAAATCTTTTAAAACTTTGAGAAATCATATAAGATAATCTGTAACTCGGATGAAAAAGTTTTATACATGAAAGTTGCTCAGAACGACTAGCCGGATCCGAATACACTCTCCGTACATCTATCACGTGCCCCTAGCATAGCGAACCTGCAACTTTCCCCCTCCGTTTCATCTGTCCGATAATGCCAAACTCCAGGAAAACATTACCGGATGTTCTCCCCCTTCGCTTGTATCGTGTAGCACTGCGTTAGAAAACGCCTAGTGCTGCTTATTGTCATGTCATGCTTTATGTTTGCTTGTATTTACCGTTTCTTCCCCCTCTTCTCTCCGGTAGACCCTGAGACCGTTGTTGATGTCACTGTGATCGACTACGTCGACGACGACCCTTCTTCCCTTTCAGCGGAGCTTCCAGGCAAGCCCCCCCTTTGATCATCCCGATATCGCCCATTTCCTTTCTCTCATGCTTGCATTAGATTTTGCTACTATAATTGTTTGCTCCTATTCTGATGCATAGCCTGCTTCTGTAACCTGCTTATTGTTACCTTACCTGCTTATCCTAAACTGCTTAGTATAGGTTGGTTAGTGATCCATCAGTGACCCCCACCTTGTCCTTGTTGCCCCTGCTTCATCATCGAAGACCCGATCAACGGGATCGAAGACCAGGCCCCGGCACCGCACATCACTTTCCCCTTAATTGCTCGACACTACTGGGTTACTATCGAGTGCCGAGGGTGAGACCTCATCAGCACTTCTAATGTTAACCCTGTAGTGTAGCTATCCGGTCGTGGTCATCGAGGGTGATTTCCTCCTTAACCACTTCTGATACAGCTCTGTCGTGCAACCCCTCATTGAACCTCGAGGGTGGATCCTCTTACGTTCACCTTGCTGATTACATCGAGTGGAATTCACCGGGGGTGATTCCTCGGGTTTTCCCCTTGATGTTTGGACACACGGATACTTGGACTTTACAACTGTTGCTTGGAAAGGCGGGTCGACCCTGAGGGGTACCCACGAGTGATGTGGAGATGGGTTGACCTGGAGGGTGCCTGCGAGATAATTACGAGGCATGGCCGGGCATTCCTAGCCCTTGCCCCAAGTCGTCGAGACGGGGCAATGGGGTCGCATCTTTAGTGAGACTCTGCTTGTTACCGTGTGCTCCTAATCCACTACGATTTGGATATTTGATCCGAGGGGCCTCTGGCCTGATAGCACTAACCATCACGTGGGCATAGTATGGGCGTTCTGCGTCGTATGCATCAGCCGAAGCTTAATAGACGTCAGCGACTGAGCGGCGCGCGCCGGGTTGGACTGCGTAAGCACCTGCCTTTTTGAAGGAGGTAGCTAGGTCTGCTCACGGCCGCCCTCGCAACGTGCAGGAGTTCCCGGGGCGATGGCCCATGACCCCTGGGGGCATAGGTTTAGTCCGGCATGCTGACCTCTCTATTAAGCCTAGGTCGGGTTGCGGTGTATTGTTTGGCCGAGGCCGGGCATGACCCAGGAAAGTGTGTCCGGCCGGAGTTAATCGAGCGTGGTGGGTAAGTTGGTGCACCCCTGCAGGGAAGAAAACATCTATCGATGCCTGTCCTACGGTAACAGACACTCGAAGTTGTATCCCGATCGATATAACTAGAACTGGATGCGGAGGCTTGTTTTGGATATGTTGCTTCGGGAGTCAAGAAAGGATTCCGGAGCGTTGATACAACAACATAAATATGACTTATGTTATACTACTCTACTCCCTCCTATTCCTGCAAGATGGTGGTTTCCAGAAGATGCTAGTCTTCGATAGGACTAGCTTCTCCCCCTCTTATTCTGGCATTTCTGCAGCCCAGTCCACATATACAGCCTTTCTTTGATAATGTTGCATATGTAGTGTAGAACCTTGCTTGCTGAGTACTTCGAATGAGTAGTCACGGTTGCTTTGCTTCCTCTTTTCCTCCTTTTTCTATTCTACTCGGATGACGCAACTAGACAACAGAGTGCAGGAGCCAGACGACACCACCGACGACTACTACTACCCCAAGGGCGCCTACTACTACGTGGAGGCCGCCGACGACCAGGACTAGTTAGGAGGCTCCCAGGCAGGAGGCCTTGCCTTTTCGATCGTTGTTGCTTTTGTGCTAGCCTTCTTAAGGCAAACTTGTCTAACTCATGTCTGTACTCAGATATTGTTGCTTCCGCTGACTCTTGTGTTTTCGAGCTTATGTATTCGAGCCCTCGAGGCCCATGGCTTGTAATATAAAGCTTGTATTATTTTAATTTGTGTCTAGAGTTGTGTTGTGATATCTTCCTGTGAGTCCTTGATCTTGATCGTACACATTTGCATGTATGATTAGTGTACAATTGAATCGAGGGCGTCACAAGTTGGTATCAGAGCCGACTGCCTGTAGGTAGCCCCCTTTCCAACTCCTTGGCCAAAGTTGAGTCTAGTCACTGAGAAACTTTTACTAACATGGCTTTGTGGCTTACGGGCCCACGTCACCATTGGGTGGTATTAGGATCTTTTATTCCTCATCTATACTCCGGGACTCTAATCTCTCGTCTATTCAGGTTAAACATTTTACTAACTCTGACATTAGGCTCTCGTACCCACTTCCTCCCGGAGAGCCCCGACATTATCAATTATCGCTTGCTTCGCCAGAAGATTCTACAGATACTCCTCGATGAGTCCTGAGACCCTGTGCCCATTGCTTTGCAGTTCCTGACCACCGATAAACTCCGATGGATAACTACTTACACTCATCGTTCATATATTCATTTGAGTTACTCTCGAGTTCCATTCGACATATCGAAATACTCTCCGATATTTCGAGAATTCACTAAGCCTACTACCTTGCAACTTCGTTTGCACTGCGGATAATTCCTCACATTTACCGGGGATCCGTCCATCCCCAGTTGTTAATGTGTTTCTCAAATAATGCTAACCGTTCTTTCGAGAACCCTATGCAATCTATTGCTTTGGAAAGTCTTGCTTGCCTGCATTTTGGTTAATTCCATATGTCTAGCAACATTCATTAACCTCCTTTGCCTCTATCATTTTGAGATTCTTGGTTCATTGTGTTGCGAATTCTCGCAATCATCAGTCGAACCCTGAAATTTGTTCTTCCTGCTCAGACATCATTTTGGACCTGAGCGGGTTCTCAGGCAATCAAGTTGCAAATGATTGTCCATTTAGTTCTATTCTACTTACCCATCTTTTGTTCCGAGCGTCTCCTTCTGATCCCTTGCTCTGGAAATCATAAACCCCTTATAATTAAGCACTGAATTATTCATTTGCTTCTACAATCCGACGCATTTGCATTCTTCCTCTTCTATTTGAGTACCGATACTCACATCAGATCCTTTGCCTACCAACTGATCTTTTTGTTGGGTTATTATCCAACAGAGCCTTTCATATTCAATAACCTTGCGAGTCCTTTTCCCGGATATATAACGCCTTTGGTAAATGGTATCCTCTGCTTTGTCAACCTTGCTCTGCTTCTGAGCTTGAGTTCATTACTCCTGCAATTTGAGGTATATGTTCCTAAGATGCCCCGATGGGTTGAACATACGCCTTCCGTAATCTGTGTAGATCGAAAGTTATGCGGAATATATCTACTCGCGTTCCGTTGGATAAACTTTCAACTCTACAACTTCTTCAAAGACGAGAAGTGAATGAAAGGTTATGCATTGAAGAAGTGGGAGTCGACCTTCAACTTTGTGTTCATGCCCATGGAAACAATGTAGATCTTATCATGGAAGCTGCTCGTAAAAATAATTACCCCTTGTTATAAGTTCATCTGGTATCGGTGAATTGATCCTTCACAACCGTGGTTCCGACCATGATTGTTCTTCTTTGGTCCCATTTATTGGACAAGTTAAATCACTTGTCTTATGCAGGTCAATACGCCTACCCAACCTCTATTATGATCTACCTTTGAGTATTACCCCTGGTATCTCGAGGATATCATGCCATTGCACTACATCTTATGAACTTTTGATGGAGTACTAGCTTACCCTGTCTTTGTCACTTCAAGGGTTCTGGGTTGTTTGTCAACTCAGAACCGATAAGTGAATCGATTCCGCATTCTGATTCAATAACTCTAAGTAATTTTCGTTGCTTACAAGTTTAATAATCCTTCAAGTCATTCCTAGCCTGGTCGGCTATATCATTATCGTGCCAAATTTTAATTGTGCTACCTGGTTCTTCTTCCCGGAGCACAATTTTCGACGATGAGCTAAGCTTCCATCGATCTTCCTCGTCATATCATTTCGCCTTGAACAACAAGCTTGATTTCAAGTTTGTGTCGTACCCGTGGTTCCAATAACCTTTCGCTTCATCATTCCTTTGACTTGATGTCATCGCCGATCGATTACATCTTCATGAAATCTCTCGACAAATGTGTCGTGATCATCATCAACATTCTGATGCTCCTCCAGGATATCAATCGAATTCATATTGAGAAATACCATCCATGCCCCTCGATGATTTGGGTTATCATCGACAACATTCTTGCCTTCCCCCTAACACATTTTTGTTCATATCATTTTGGCATTACATCCTTTTGACATGTCGATGGATTGCTGCTGAACCCATCGGCCACATCCTCATCTTTCAATGATGTAATTGTACGAACTATTCTAGCAGTTCCCGCTGGATCCTTTATCAATTCAAAAGTCTGACTTTTACCTGATGACCATGTCAATGATATCCCGAAGCATGTCTGTGGTACCCCGATCGTCAACAAGAACATTGAAAATGCAATGCTAAATGTTTCTTGATCAATTATCCAAACACCATGGTATGGGTAACATCATCAGTTTCCTCGCCCCCCTCACTGTATGGTTATCTACTTGTAGTCTCGTCATGATTATTCCCGCTCCTCTTGCTTTGGGAAGGAGATACACCTAATACTCGTGTATACCCATTTTCCTTTCCATTGTTCTGTTTAAATCCGATAATCACTTTTCCTTTCCTTTGTTTTGGTTAACCTTTCTGGTAATCTGACATACCTGAGCAGTGATAATTCCTTGATTATGTAAACGCCTCGGTGTTCAACTCGGTCAGTAAGACTATGTTACTATTGTGGGTGATATTCCGGTAACCACCGATGGACGAGAACTTTGCCTATTGGCCCGCCTCGTTTAACGAGCAGGAAAATGGTTCTCTTCGTCCCTCGCCCTTGGTACCAACGTTGTTGCCAACATAACTGACAGTCTATGCTCTGACATGCCTTGCTATCAGCGCCCTTCTTACTTTTAACCCACATGGTGGGCCCATAATCCACACTTCCACAGGATCGAAACCTGACTCTCCTATACATCCCTGTTTTCTAAGTTATCCCTCACGCTTTGCTTCATATGTAATTCGCGAGCCATCTTCCCTGTGATCTGTTCTGCTATCAGACACAATATTTATTCTCGATGCTCTGAGCCCCTTTCACCCTTTGTTTCAGACATCGAACGATTGCCCACCCAGTTGAAGCTGTTATTGCACCTTCTTACCTTGCTCTCAATGACTTTCTTGAATTTCAACTCGAGAGATGCCTCTATGCCACGTTCACTGAGATAGCACCCAGGTACCTATCTTGTGTTGAGCTCCGTCCTTCCCAAGTCTTTCCCCTTACTCCACCCCTTAAATCTCGGGACGAGATTTCTTGTAGTGGAGGAGAATTGTGATGCCCGGATTATTAAGCTACAGTAACCTCTGCTAATGATGCAACGTCACCATGATTACTGTTGTTAAATCCGCTATGGTTCAATCCCGTTCAAGTTCAAATTCAAATTTCTCAAACATTAAAACTAAAATGTTCAAAGTGTGGTAGATAATCCCTGGATATTTGTCATTGAAAGTGCGTTATATCAACTAGAGGGGGGTGAATAGGCGATTTTTATGAATTCTTCCCTGAGGAATTTCAGGGTGAGGAAATTCCTAAGCGAAGAACTACTTGCAGCGGAATAAGTACTCAGATGTAAAGATAACAGAACATAGGCATGGTCATCATGATGAAATGAAGACAAGCACAGAGTACATAAAGCGTAAACACAGGATAAAACGGGATGAAGACAAACAGACTGAAGAAATTGAACTGAGGAAATTGAGAAAGTCTTCAGTCAAAGTCTTCAAACAGATATGAACAAGCACACAACAACTGTAATGAGGAAATGAAAGAGTTGAGGAAATAGAACCAGTAGGCTTGGTGAAGACAATGATTTGGTAGACCAGTTCCAACTGCTGTGACAGTTGTATGTCTGGTTGGAGCGGCTAGGTATTTAAACCTGAGGACACACAGTCCCGGACACACAGTCCTCACCGTATTCTCCTTGAGCTAAGGTCACACAGACCTCGCCCAATCACTCGTGGTAAGTCTTCAGGTGACTTCCAAACCTTCACAAACTCGGTCACTCGGCGATCCACAATTTCCTCTTGGATGCTCTAGACCATGACGCCTAACCGTATGGAAGATGCACAGTCTTCAAAGGTAACAAGCGTCGGATCTATGCAAGGTCAATCTCTTCAGTGATGCTCAATCACTTTGGGTTTGTAGGTGTTTGGGTTTGGGTTTTCCTCACTCGATGATTTTCGCTCAAAGTCCTCGGAGGATGGGATGCTCTCAAATGACAAGTGTTAGTTTCTTTCAGAGCAGCCAACCAGCTAGTGGTTGTAGGGGGCAGCTATTTATAGCCTAGGGAGCAGCCCGACATGATAAGACATAAATGCCCTTCAATGATATGACCGTTAGGTGTGTAGATATTTTGGGACAGCTGGCGCATAGCACACCAACGGTCGGAATTTTGAGTATCAAATACCTCAGGGCTATCATGTTCCTCACTATGTAGGCAATCCGCACTGGCGAATTCCTAACTCCTCAGTCAGAAAAAATTCCTCAGAGACCAGAAGAACTTCGTCTCTGTCACTGAAGAATATGACTAAACTGTATGAGATTTCCAATGGCTTCACTCGAAGGGATTGGTAGGTCTAGGATTTTGAGTTGAGCATCACATGGAAATTTTTCCTTAGTATTTCCTCGACCCCCTTTAATAGTACGGTGTTTCCTATGACTCAAGAAGAGAAATGAAACTACGAAAACAAAAGTCTTCACGCTTCATGTTCCTCATATGAATACCAAGTCTTCAAGGTCACACCAATTTCTTCACTTTCAAAGTCTTCAAAAAAATCTTCAGAAATCGAAAGTCTTCAGTCGAAGAACTTCATTTTTAGGGGTCGACTTTCTCTGTAAATATCAAACTCCTCATAGACTTATAGACCTGTGTACACTCAAAAACACATTAGTCCCTTAACCTATAAGTCTTCAATACACCAAAATCACTAAGGGGCACTAGATGCACTTACAATCTCCCCCTTTTTGGTGATTGATGACAATATAGGTTAAGTTTTCAACGGGGATAAACATATGAAGTGTAAATATTGATATTGAGGAATTTGATTGCAAGATATAGAAGAACTCCCCGTGAAGATGTGCACAGTGAGGAATTTGCTTTTGAAGCAATGCACACTTGAAGAGTAGAATCATGGAGATCTCCCCCTATATCTTGTAATTCATGCACGCATTTGACATATAATATGAAGAATTTGAAATGCATCATGAAATATGGTGACTGATGTAATTCAGCATGCGTGCATTAACATTAACCAGGAATAAGCATGCAGAAGAACCCAGCAAAAGTATCAGACCACCATAGAGATTAAGTTTACAACTCGATCGAATAAAGTCTCAGAAGAACGAGAGTTGTAACTTAGCAAAAAAAACACCATATAAGATAGACCCGCTTGAAGACTAACTCAAAGTTCTCCCCCTTTGTCATCGAATGACCAAAAGGGTTGAAAATGAGGACTAACGCCCCTGAAGAATATCAAGTTGATGGAGGAGCGCCAGCGTTGTTGGGGTCGTTTGTTGTTGTAGTAGGGCCTGCCGCAGTGTCGTCCAAGTCTTCATCTTCATCGGTTTCGCGTGATGAAGAATATGAGCTGGACAATGGCTTCATCTTCTTCGGAGCTGAAGAATCTAATGAAGTTGATGCTTTCCTTTTCTTCACCGTTGCACGCTCTACAGCCTTGGTTTTCTTCACATCTGATGCAGATAGAAGGATCGGAGTTGGTGTAGGCGCAGGAGGAGTAGAGGAATTTGGTTCAAATTCTTCGGGCACAACTGATGCAGTTGTCCTGACTTCTTCAGTTTCTTCAGGTGCAACACTAGTGGTTGCCCTGGCAATTTTTCAGTGGCTGGAATGCAGTCATCAGCCCTGGTACTCTGAGTTTCTTCAGCAGCCTGATTGTCATCAGCGGTGCTGGCATTTTCTTCAGTCGACTAAGCAGATGCCTCAGCCTGAGGATTTTCTTGTTGCGTTGGGGCTGCAACATTGGAAGTGAACTTTTCAATCAAATTCACAAACCTGACTTTGGCTCCAAGCTAGTCTGTGCGGTATACGTCAAATTCATCACTGAGTTTCTTGATCTCAGATTGAATATTGACAAGTTCTTCAGTTGTCATAGAGACAACATGTTTCTTCAGGAAGCGCTCCTTCTTGTACTGCGCTTTCTTGATCTGCCTGGCCTTTTCAAATTTCCAATTTTCTTCTTGAATGAAGGCAATCAGCATATGACTCTGGCCAGGAGTCAGCTTGAAATTAGGCATAGGAGTGCTGGGGTCCTTGTGCCAGAGATCAACGTAATCAAGGATCAACTTTGGATCCAAAAGTAGAGGCACATTTGTGCCTTTGGCTCTAGCGGCCTTGAGCTGCCTGTCTCTGATGATTTCGGCAAGTTCTTCATCATCAGCTTCGTCTTCATCTGACGGCACTTGAAAGGCGACCTGCTTCTTGTGAGGACTTGGGCGAGAGCCTCGTCCAGCAGTGGCCTTTTTCTTCAGTAGAGAGGGGCAAGTTGATGAATTTGGTGCAGCTGAGGAACTAGCGGAAGCTCCTGAGGCAATAGAGATGCCTGTTGTCCATTGGCACGTGGCGAGATGCACAGGTGCTGAGGATTTGGTCGGAGCAGCTGAGGACTTTGGTGGAGGAGCTGAGGACTTTGGAGGAGCTGGAGCAGCTTGAGGAGTTGGCCGTGAGGGCTTTGAAGAATCTGGCCGTGAGGGCATTGCTGAGGAACTTGGCCGTGAGGGCATTGAGGGTGAAGCACTTGGCTTGTGAGCAGGCTTCTTAGCCATGGCCTTCTTTGGCTTGCTTGCAGAGGCCTCAGCAGTGGTAGCAGCAGCAGCAGAGTCTTCATTAAATTTCCTCACTACTTCCTTAGCCATTTTGGCTAGCTTGGACTGGCGCTTGGCCATTCATCAGGATAGTCCTCACCACGCTTGAGGCTGGTGGGATTCGCTTCTTGGCCAGGTGCCAATGGAGGTCTTGGGCATGGAGGATTTAGAGCGAATTTCTTCATATACTTGGGAGTAACATATATGTACTCCCTCCATTCCCTTGCCCATCTCCTCTCTATCCTTTGTATGCGCACCTTGCGCTGATTTTTGTCCTCCTTGACAAACTTGGCCTCATCAGGAGTGCAATAATCCTTGTATATGTCATTAGGGATCTCAAAAGCAGTATTGACCTCAGGCCTCTTTCCTCCCTTCTGTGGCTTCTTACCGTCAGCCATTTTCTTCAGATGAGGAATATGAACAACTGAATTTTCTGAAGATGTGTGCAACTTTTCTTCGAGGAACGCTGCAAATGAGTGAAGTTGATGAGAACCTAGTGATTCAGCAGCGGACATGTGTACATGTGAACAGAGTATAGTTGCGAGGAATTTGGAGAGGTCATATGCGTTCTCAGAGGATTGTCAAAAACAACAAGTTTGAGGAATTTGACCAGATGAGTCTTGAAGAATTTCACTAAGCGTTCTTTGTCTTAGGTTCCAGAGATGTACAGATAAAAAATCCACACAATTGAGGAATCTTGAAGAAAAATATTGCTTAGAGAAATGGATCAAGAACAGATGACATGTGAGGTGTTTTAGTGTGTGAGGATTTGAAGAAAAGCACCTTTGAAGATTTTGTAGAAATCAATCGAATCAAAAGAGGGCAGTAAAAGTAACTTTTAATTACCCTTGACGAAGAACACGATGAACTGGGAAGTGTAGAAGTGAAGTTCATCAGTTCAGATCTTCCACGCCCTAACTTGGCTGAGGAAGACAGCTATGGCGGTGGCGGAGTGAAGAAATCCGCAGCCGGCGCGAGTATGACGGCGACGAGGTCAAGGCAGTGAAGCTCTTCCTCACTGGCGACGATGAAGTAGCGGCGGCGCTAGGGTTTGAGAAGCTCGAGCGGGAGAGAGATCGAGCGGAGTAAAAGTGAAGTGAGGAAGGGGAGGGGTATATATAGCCGCGGTGAAAAACTGTTCGCCCGAAGAAATTGGACGAACGTGCCCCTGACCCTTCTCTTTCGCTTGACATGTGTCACCCACGTACTGAGAGGTGGCGATCGTGTGAGATCGTGGGTGAATAGATAAGTATTGTCGTGGGATGTGGAACGGTTTGAGCGGCAAAGCCGAAAATTTAGATAAAATAAGTTAAAAGTTCCGTTCGCAAATTCTTCAGCTGACAAGGACACAGTGAAGATTTTGAACGAGTTTCAAATAGAACGCACATGAAGAATTTGTGAATAGATTGGGTTGAGTTTAGCATAGAGGGGGAAGGGTCCGATCACATTCACTTAGCAGAGAAAGCAACTTGAAGAATTAGCAATAAGTGAATGTTGTAGAGGACATAAACTCATATATATATATATATATATATATATATATATATATATATATATATATATATATATATATATATATATAGCCAATGAAGAAAAACGACGGAAACAGTGAATACAATGCAATGTTGAAGAATTTGAACAACCGAGGAATTACAAAAAATGAAGAAAAACTCAAATTGAAGATTTTCAACTTTTGGTGGTGGCGTGACCCACCGTATAAGAATGATGACTTCAGACACCGCGTACAATTGTCATAGGGCTCTAAGAATCAAATTCTTTGTTAATTTCTTCACACTTAGAGTGTTAATCTTCATTGATTGAAGAAAAATGTTTCTTCATGTGTTGCACATCTAAGTCATCAATTTTGCATAAGTGTTAGGATGAGTGTCCTTTTCAAAGAACATTCGAAGATTCTAAGATATTTAGCTCACACCGCAACTTGCTAAATCTCTTCTTATCCAAGGGCTTAGTGAAGATATCGGCTAGCTTTTCTTCAGTCTTCACATGCTCAATAGAAATGTCGCCCTTCAACACATGATCACGAAGAAAATGATGACGAATCTGAATGTGCGTTGTCTCCGAGTGCTGAACTGGGTTATGAGAAATCTTGATGGCACTCTCATTGTCACAGTAGAGAGGCACATTCTTCACGTTGACGTCGTAGTCCTCGAGAGTTTGCTTCATCCACAGCAACTAAGCACAACAAGAACTAGCAGCAATGTACTCAGCTTCAGAAGTAGACAGTGATACACAGTTCTGTTTCTTCGAGGACCAACAGACCAAAGATCGTCCGAGGAAATGGCATGTGCCTGATGTTGACTTGCGGTCCACACGATCACCAGCATAGCCAGAGTCTGAATGTCCAATGAGATCAAAAGCCGAGCCCTTGGGGTACCATAATCCAAGTGTTGGTGTGTGAGTTAGATATCGAAGAATATGCTTCACAGCCTTATGGTGTGATTCCTTCGGTGCAGCTTGAAATCGGGCACACATGCAAACACTAAGCATAATATCTGGCCTAGATGCACATAAATACAACAAAGAGCCAATCATGGAGCGGTATACCTTTTGATCAAAGTCAATACCATTTTCATCAGTGCATAGATGGCCATTTGTGGGCATTGGAATTTTGACCCCTTTGCAATCTTGCATGCCGAATTTCCTCAGTACATCCTTGAGGTATTTCTCCTGAGATATGAATATGCCATTACGCTGTTGACGAATTTGAAGACCTAAGAAGAATTTCAATTCTCCCATCATAGACATTTGATATTCTTCACTCATCATATAGGCAAATTCATCACTGTAATGTTGGTCAGTACAACCAAAGATAATATCATCAACATAAATTTGGCACACAAACAATTCACCATCATAAGATTTAGTGAAAAGAGTAGGGTCAAGTGAACCGGGTTTGAAGCCTTTCTTCGTGAGGAATTCCTTCAAAGTATCATACCACGCCCGAGGGGCCTGCTTGAGGCCATAGAGGGCCTTATTGAGTCTGAAGACTTTGTCAGGATTCTTTGGATCTTCAAAACCTAGGGGTTGAGCAACATATACTTCTTCCTCAAGCTTACCATTGAGGAATGCACTTTTCACATCCATTTGATATAAAGTGATATCATGATGGTTAGCATAAACAAGTAATATGCGAATAGCCTCAAGTCTAGCAACAGGTGAAAAAGTTTCATCGAAATCAATTCCTTCAACCTGTGTGTAGCCTTGAGCTACAAGCCGTGCCTTATTCCTCACAACAGGGCCATTTTCATCTTGCTTGTTGCGGTAGATCCACTTTCTGCCAATGATATTGTGTTTGCGAGGATCTGGACGTTTGACCAGTTCCCAGACGTTGTTGAGCTCGAACTGATGCAATTCTTCTTGCATAGCTTGAATCCACTCAGGCTCCAGAAATGCTTCATTTACCTTAGTGGGCTCTGTGATAGAGAAAAAAGCAAAGTGCCCACAAAAGTTAGGCAAATGTGAAGCTCTTGAGCGTGTGAGAGGACCAGGAATGTTGATATCGCTGATGATTTTCTCAATTTGCACTTCGCTTGCAACGCGAGGATGAGCTGGTTTTCGTCGAGGAATTTGATCAGCATTTTCTTCAGCACCATTTTCTTCAGGTGCATCAGCTCGACGTTCTTCACGATCTAGAATGAATTCTTCAGCAGATTCTTCGGTCGGAATGACATCCTTAGTAGCCTTGAACTTGATAGTTTTCCTCAGGTGCTGGTTCATCTATCACAGAAGGTAGGTGCTCTCTTTGCGAGCCATTAGTTTCATCGAACCGCACATCTACAGTTTCAACAACTCTATGGAGAACGTTGTTGAAGACTCTGTAGGTGTGCGAGTCCTTTCCGTAACCAAGCATAAAACCTTCATGTGCTTTCGGTGCAAATTTTGAGTTGTGATGAGGATCTCTAATCCAACATTTAGCACCGAAGACTTTGAAATAACTCACATTGGGTTTCTTGTCAGTGAGGAGTTCATAAGCAGTCTTTTTGAAGAATCTGTGAAGATATACTCTGTTGATGATGTGGCATGCAGTATCAATTGCCTCAATCCAGAAACGACGAGGCGTCTTGTACTCATCAAGCATAGTGCGAGCCATCTCAACAAGAGTCCTGTTCTTGCGCTCCACGACGCCATTCTGCTGAGGAGTATAAGGAGCAGATAACTGATGAGTAATACCAAGTTCATCAAGATAGTCATCAAGACCAGAATTCTTGAACTCAGTTCCATTGTCACTTTTGATGTGCTTGATCTTCACACCAAAGTTGGTTGAAGCCCCCGAGGAAAATCGTTTGAAGACTTCCTGCACCTCATGTTTGTAAGTGACAATATGTACCCATGTGTAACGAGAGTAATCATCAACAATAACAAAGCCATATTGAGATGCATCATTTGTAACTGCAGACTAATGGTTAGGTCCAAAGAGATCCATATGAAGCAATTCAAATGGTCGAGTGGTAGTCATGATTGTTTTCGCTGGATGTTTGGCCTTGGTCATTTTTTCAGCTTTGCAGGCTCCGCATAAGTGATCCTTGAGGAATTTGACATTCTCAATGCTAATGGCATGCTTCTTCTTCGCGAGCATGTGCAGATTCCTCATGCCAGCAGGACCAAGTCGTCGATGCCATAGCCAGCCTTCTGAAGCTTTTGCAAGTAGGCATACGGCTAGTTGTGGTCCTGTAGAGAAATCAACAATATACAAGTCTCCTCTCCTGAAGCCTTCGAAGACTTTGGAATGGTCAGCTTCCATGATCACAACACAACGATACTTGCCAAAGACAACAACCATATCAAGATCACAAAGCATTGAGACAGACATGAGGTGGTATCCTAAGGACTCGACAAGCATGACTTTGTCCATGTGTCGATCCTTTGAGATCGCAACCTTACCTAGACCCAATACCTGACTTTTGCCTTTGTCAGCGAAGATGATATGCTTCAGATGCGACGGAATAAGGGAACATCCATCAAAAGATTCTTGTCACCAGTCATGTGATTTGTACATCCACTATCGAGGACCCACTCATTGGCTTTGGGTTGATCATCCTGCGGATGAATTAGTGCAACTTACGAACTCATATACTTCATCAGTGAAGAATATGACATCAATTTCATCAGATCAATTCATCAAGCAATAGAACAGATAAAGCAATATGAGGATGTGAGAAATGAAAGTTCATTTCTTCATGATTAGCCTGCGTCCTTTCAGACATTTTCAGGTCTCCAGCAAATTCTTCACACGTTTGAGCATGTCTGGAGACCTGACCCTGCATAAGAGATTAGTTCTTTTTCTTCACCACCCACATCTGAAGGGGTGGCAAAGAGTTCATCACTCTGCGAGCTCCATACGAAAAAGGTGGCATAGAAGCAAGTCCATTTTGTTGCACATAAGAGGAGTTAGGATAGGCATATGAATAAGCAGAGAAATTCTTCGAGGACTTATGAACATAATGGTTAGAAGAATAATGCTCATATTCATAGCCCTTAGCTCTTCCCTGCGAAACGAAGGTGTTAGCATGATGATGATCATATGAGAACTTTGATCCTTTTGAGGAATTTGATCCACGTGAGGAATTTGGTCCATATGAGGACTTGGATCCATATGAAGAATTTGGTTCATATGAAGAATTTGATCTGGGGTTCCTATTCTTCACAGGTGGTGTCATGAGGACATTCACCTAAAGAATTTCAAGGCACCTTTTGGGAACCCATATTTTCTTCATAGGGGAACTGTTCCTGCAGTTAGTGCCAACATATCTAGCAAATACTTCACCATTCTGATTTTTGAACAGTTTATAGTTGGAGTCAAATGACTCATCAGAAGAATGAGGAGATTCACATGTAAAGCCAGATAAATTGGATGGATCAACTGGAGGTCCCTTTGCAGCAACCCATGAGGTCTTGGGGTACTGCTCAGGCTTCCAATATGTACCATCAGCATTGAGTTTCCTCTCAAAGGCAATACCCTCTTTCCTAGGGTTCCTGTTGAGGACCTGCTTTTTAAGCACATCACAAAGAGTCTGATGCCCTTTGAGGCTTTTGTACATGCCTGTCATGTACAATTCCTTCAGCCCTGCATCAAAAGTGATACTAGCATTGTCCTCAGGTGAGGAATTAGTGATAGAAGAGATAGGTGAAGAATTTGTAGCATTAGAAGCATTCGAACATTCAGGTGAAGAATTAGTAGATTCACGTTCAATGCACTTCAAACATGGAGGAACAAGTTCTTCCTGAGTAGCGCTGATTTGTTGAGCAAGTAATGAATCGCGCTCCTTCTGAAGATCTTCATAACTCACTCTTAGCTTTTCAAGATCTTGCTTTCTTTGAAGAAATTCATAAGAAAGCTTCTCATGATCAGATAAGAGAGTGTTATGATGACCTTGAAGGTTGTCAAACCTAGACTGAATTCTCTGAAGATTTTCAGTCAAGGTCTTAGTGTGATCCATTTCTTCACCCAACATATCATCACTTTTGTCTAGCATGTTTTGAACCTTTTCAAAAGCCTTTTGTTGTTTCACAGCAATCTTAGCAAGTTTAGAATAGCTGGGCTTTAGGTTTTCATCAGATTCATCCTCACTAGATTCAGAGGAGGTATATTTGAGTACCTTGGCACCCTTTGCCATGAAGCAATAGGTGGGAGCATAGTCATCATTGCCCTCATCAGCCTTGTTGGTGAAGCCATTTTCATCAGAGTTGAAGATGGACTTGCTGACGAATGCGGTAGCGAGAGCTAGGCTCGCCACACCGGACTCGGACTCCTCAGATGCCTCCTCTTCCTCATGTTCCTCAGATTCAGCCTCAGAGTCCATTTCCTTGCCAATGAATGCCCGAGCCATCTTAGAGCTGCTCTTCTTGTGAGATTTAGACTTCGAGGATTTTGATGATGAAGACTTTGAAGATTTGTTCTTCTTCTTCACGTCATCAGAACTGTAATCCTTGTATTTCTTCTTCTTTGATTCCTTTTCCCATTGAGGACAATCTTGAATATAGTGACCAGGTTTCTTGCATTTGTGGCATAGCCTCTTCTTGCAGTCACTGGATGAGGAATCATTGCTCCTTGAGGATTTTCCAAAGAGACCACGTCTTGAGAACTTCTAGAATTTCTTCACGAGCAGTGCTAGCTCCTGGCTCAATTCTTCAGGATCACCAAGGCTACTACCAGAATCTTCACCTTCAGATTCAGAGACAGCCTTGGCCTTCAGGGCACGTGATCTGCCATAGCTCGAACCATAGAGATCTCTCTTCTCAGCAAGCTGGAACTCATGAGTGTTTAGCCTGTCGACGATATCAGCGGGATCAAGTGACTTGTAATCAGCATGTTCTTGTATCATCAGTGCCAGAGTATCAAATGAAGAATCAAGCAATATCAGCAATTTCTTCACCACTTCATGGTCCGTGATGTCAGTGGCACCAAGTGCTTGAAGCTCATTTGAGATGTCAGTGAGGCGATCAAAGGTTTTTTGAAAATTTTCATTGTCGAGTCTTTTGAAGCGATTGAAGAGATTGCGAAGAACGTCAACTCGAGAGTCACGTTGGGTTGAGACTCCTTCATTCACTTTGGACAGCCTATCCCAGATAAGCTTAGCAGTTTCCAAAGCACTCACTCTTCCATACTGCCCTTTGCTCCGATGACCACATATGATGTTCTTCGCTTGAGAATCGAGTTGCTTGAATCTCTTCACATCAGCAGCATTCAAAGAAGGTGTGACTGAGGGAACACCATTTTCCACAACATACCAGAGATCGTTATCAATTGCCTCAAGATGCATTCGCATCTTATTCTTCCAGTAGGGGTAGTCCGTCCCATCGAAGGTAGGACACCCAGCAGAGACCTTGATCATACCTGCGGTCGACATAACTAAAACTCTAGGCGGTTAAACCAAAATCACACAGAACAAGGGAGTACCTTGCTCTGATACCAATTGAAAGTGCGTTATATCGACTAGAGGGGGGTGAATAGGTGATTTTTATGAATTCTTCACTAAGGAATTTCAGGTTGAGGAAATTCCTAAGCGAAGAACTACTTGTAGCGGAATAAATACTCAGATGTAAACATAACAGAACATAGGCATGGTCATCATGATGAAATGAAGACAAGCACAGAGTACAGAAAGCTTAAACACAGGATAAAAGAGGATGAAGACAAACAGACTGAAGAAATTGAACTGAGGAAATTGAGAAAGTCTTCAGTCAAAGTCTTCAAACCGATATGAACAAGCACACAACAACTGTAATGAGGAAATGAAAGAGTTGAGGAAATAGAACCAGTAGGCTTGGTGAAGACAATGATTTGGTAGACCAGTTCCAACTGCTGTGACAGTTGTATGTCTGGTTGGAGCGGCTAGGTATTTAAACCTGAGGACACACAGTCCCGGACACACAGTACTCACCGTATTCTCCTTGAGCTAAGGTCACACAGACCTCGCCCAATCACTCGTGGTAAGTTTTCAGGTGACTTCCAAACCTTCACAAACTCGGTCACTCAGCGATCCACAATGTCCTCTTGGATGCTCTATACCATGACGCCTAACCGTCTGGAAGATGCACAGTCTTCAACGGTAACAAGCATCGGATGTACGCAAGATCAATCTCTTCAGTGATGCTCAATCACTTTGGGTTCGTAGGTGTTTGGGTTTTCCTCACTCGATGATTTTCGCTCAAAGTCCTCGGAGGATGGGATGCTCTCAAATGACAAGTGTCAGTTTCTCTCACAGCAGCCAACCAGCTAGTGGTTGTAGTGGGTGGCTATTTGTAGCCTAGGGAGCAGCCCGACATGATAAGACATAAATGCCCTTCAATGATATGACCGTTAGGTGGGTAGATATTTTGGGACAGCTGGCGCGTAGCACACCAACGGTCAGAATTTTGAGTATCAAATACCTCAGGGCTATCATGTTCCTCACTGTGTAGGCAATCCGCACTGGCGAATTCCTAACTCCTCAGTCAAAACAAATTCCTCAGAGACCAGAAGAACTTCGTCTCTGTCACTGAAGAATATGACTGAACTGTATGAGATTTCCAATGGCTTCACTCGAAGGGATTGGTAGGTGTAGGATTTTGAGTTGAGCATCACATGGAAATTTTTCGTTAGTATTTCCTCGACCCCCTTTAACAGTATAGTGTTTCCTATGACTCAAGAAAGAGAAAATGAAACTACGAAAACAAAAGTCTTCACGCTTCATGTTCCTCATATGAATACCAAGTCTTCAAAGTCAGACCAATTTCTTCACTTTCAAAGTCTTCAAAAAAATCTTCAGGAATCCAAAGTCTTAAGTCGAAGAACTTCATTTTTAGGGGTCAACTTTCTTTGTAAATATCAAACTCCTCATAGACTTATAGACCTGTGTACACTCAAAAACACATTAGTCCCTTAACCTATAACTCTTCAATACACCAAAATCACTAAGGGGCACTAGATGGACTTACAGTCATGTCGAAACTAACATTTTAAAAGGTTATTAAATGACCCAAACATTTAAAACCGTGCCAAAACAGCATTTTTGAATGCTTCTACATTTACGAAAAATTCAAGCTAAGTCAAACTTCCTCCTAAGTTTTTGATGGTAGCACCTAACATTGCAATACTAAATATGTGTCAATCTCCACATTTTACAAAACTCATTTGCTAAATGAATTAAGTACAAAATAGAGGATAGAGAAATAAAACATATGGTAATAAAAGAAGAGAGCTACACCTATTGTACAGATGGGCTCTAAGCCATTTACAATGCAGCCCAGCCCGACCTGGGTCCCCTCCCACCTCGCTACAGGAGGCAGAGTGGTGCGTGGAGCACATCCAGGGCGCCATGGCCGTGGATGCCCTCCACGTCGCCCCCTGGACCTATATATTTGTCCGCCGAAACCCTAACCCCCATCTCTCCCTTTTTCCCTCGATCCCCATCGCCTCCCTGCTTATCTTGCTCTTGTTTTAGAGCTCGAAGATCCCGTGGTGACCTTTGCCTCGCCGTCGTTGTCGCGGCCACCGGCATCTCTGGCGTGCGGGAGTAAGTCCAGAAGGCCCGTTGCGGCCAGCTTCGTCCGTCCCGGCGACCAAATCAAGCCGGGATGCCCTCGAACCGTCGCCACCAACCGTCTTCTCCGCCACGGTCGTTGCCGCCTCTCCGCTCGATCCGCCGCCTACGAGCCTCCCCCGAGCCCGCTGCCCTCCCCTACAGATTCCTCGTGAGCTCCTCCTCCAAATCCCCCTTGTTCCCGCCTCTATCCGTCGCCGTAGTCGCCTGTACGAGCCGGTGGCGCCATGGCCGAAGCTCGGCGCCCGCGTACACGTACGCGCACATGCAACTCCTTGTGCTCTGTTGCTGCTCCTGCCGCTGTTCTGCTCTGCTTGCTAGCTGCGCTTGCTGCTGCCCTACGCTGCAGCTGCTCTTGCTGCTCATGCCGCTGCTTAGCTGCTGCCATTGTTGCACCGCCGCCCGTTGCCACTGCTCGTGGCGTGCCCGCAGGCTCTAGCCATGCGCCCGGCTGCGCCCGCCAGGGCCAGTACTTCCCGGGGCCGCGTCCTGCAGACGCCCACGCCCGTGGCGCCCTGCTCCCGCCCCTGCCTCCTAGCACCGGCTCGCTCTGGCCACCACGACGGTGTGCGTGTGTGAGCACAGCCGATGGCTATGTCTCTCCCACGTACGGCCAGCCCTTGTTTACTAGTAGTAGGTTTAGTTTGGTATTGATTTGATGCTAACTTAGCCTATTAACAAATGACAAGTGGGTCCCCTATTTAGATTAGATAAATCTTCTAAGAAATTTAATAAAACTCTGGCATGTGGACCCCTCCAACACTATTCACTTTGACCAGTCCATTTGACTTGGTCAATTCGTATTAATTAAATATAATAATTTCAGAAATCTAAAATCTTTTAAAACTTTGAGAAATCATATAAAATAATCTGTAACTCGGATGAATAAGTTTTATACATGAAAGTTGCTCAGAACGACGAGACGGATCCGAATACACTCTCCGTTCATCTGTCATGTGCCCCTAGCATAGAGAACCTGCAACTTTCCCCCTCCGTTTCATTTGTCTGATAATGCCAAACTCCGGGAAAACATTCCCGGATGTTCTCCCCCTTCGCCGGTATCGGGTAGCGCCGCATTAGAACACGCCTAGTGCTGCTTATTGTCATGTCATGCTTTATGTTTGCTTGTATTTACTGTTTCTTCCCCCTCTTCTCTCCGGTAGACCCCAAGACCGCTGTTGATGTCCCTGTGATCGACTACGTCGACGACGACCCTTCTTCACTTTCAGCGGAGCTTCCAGGCAAGCCCCCCCTTTGATCATCCCGATATCGCCCATTTCCTTTCTCTCATGCTTGCATTAGATTTTGCTACTGTAATTGTTTGCTCCTATTCTGATGCATAGCCTGCTTTTGTAACCTGCTTATTGTTACCTTACCTGCTTATCCTAAACTGCTTAGTATAGGTTGGTTAGTGATCCATCAGTGAACCCCACCTTGTCCTTGTTGCCCCTGCTTCATCATCGAAGACCCAATCAACGGGATCGAAGACCAGGCCCGGCACCGCACATCACTTTCCCCTTAGTTGCTCGACACTACTGGGTTACTATCAAGTGCCGAGGGTGAGACCTCATCAGCACTTCTAATGTTAACCCTATAGTGTAGCTATCCGGTCGTGGTCATCGAGGGTGATTTCCTCCTTAACCACTTCCGATACGGCTCTGTCGTGCAACCCCTCAAGTGTGAACCTCGAGGGTGGATCCTCTTACGTTCACCTTGATGATTACATCGAGTGTAATTCACCGGGGGTGATTCCTCGGGATTTCCCCTTGATGTTTGGACGCACGGATACTTGGACTTTACAACTGTTGCTTGGAAAGGCGGGTCGACCCTGAGGGGTACCCGCGAGTGATGTGGAGATGGGTTGACCTGGAGGGTGCCCGCGAGATAATTACGAGGCGCGGCCGGGCATTCCTAGCCCTTGCCACAAGTCCTCGAACGGGGGCAACAGGGTCACATCTTTCGTGAGTCTCTGCTTGTTACCGCGTGCTCCTAATCCACTACGACTTGGATATTTGATCCGAGGGGCCTCTGGCCTGATAGCACTAACCATCACGTGGGCATAGTATGGGTGTTCTGCGTCGTATGCATCAGCCGAAGCTTAATAGACGTCAGCGACTGAGCGCGCGCGCCGGGTTGGACTGCGTAAGCACCTCCCTTTTTGAAGGAGGTAGCTAGGTCTGCTCTTCGGCCGCCCTCGCAACGTGCAGGAGTTCCCGGGGCGATAGCCCATGACCTCTGGGGGCATAGGTTCAGTCCGGCGTGCTGACCTATCTATTTAGCCTAGGTCGGGTTGC
The DNA here is from genome assembly GCF_018294505.1 of Triticum aestivum. NCBI lineage: Eukaryota > Viridiplantae > Streptophyta > Magnoliopsida > Poales > Poaceae > Triticum > Triticum aestivum. The sequence goes on from NC_057796.1 coordinate 194,051,988, forward strand.
GGCGTATTATTTGGCCGAGGCCGGGCATGACCCAGGAAAGTGTGTCCGGCTGGAGTTAATCGAGCGTGGTGGGTAAGTTGGTGCACCCCTGCAGGGAAGAAAACATCTATCGATAGCCTGTCCTACGGTAACGGACACTCGGAGTTGTATCCCGATCGATACAACTAGAACTGGATGCTGAGGCTTGTTTTGGATATGTTGCTTCGGGAGTCGAGAAAGGATCCCAGAGCGTTGATACAACAACATAAATATGACTTATGTTATACTACTCTACTCCCTCTTGTTGCTGCAAGATGGTGGTTTCCAGAAGATGCTAGTCTTCGATAGGACTAGCTTCTCCCCTTCTTATTCTGGCATTTCTGTAGCCCAGTCCACATATACAGCCTTCCTTGATAATGTTGCATATGCAGTGTAGATCCTTGCTTGCTGAGTACTTCGGATGATTACTCACGGTTGCTTTGCTTCCTCTTTCCCCCCTTTTTCCATTCTTCTCGGATGAGGCAACCAGACGACGGAGTCCAGGAGCCAGACGACACCACCGACGACTACTACTACCCCGAGGGTGCCTACTACTACGTGGAGGCCACCGACGACCAGGAGTAGTTAGGAGGCTCCCAGGCAGGAGGCCTTGACTTTTCGATCGTTGTTGCTTTTGTGCTAGCCTTCTTAAGGCAAACTTGTCTAACTCATGTCTATACTCAGATATTGTTGCTTCTGCTAACTCTTGTGTTTTCGAGCTTATGTATTCGAGCCCTCGAGGCCCATGGCTTGTAATATAAAGCTTGTATTATTTTAATTTGTGTCTAGAGTTGTGTTGTGATATCTTCCCGTGAGTCCTTGATCTTGATCGTACACATTTGCGTGTATGATTAGTGTACGATTGAATCGAGGGCGTCACAATCCCCCTCCGGTAGAGTGCCGGAAAAGGCCTCCAGATGGGATCTTGTGGTTCTGGAACTTGCGGCGGAGGAAAAATTATTTCGTGACTCCCCTGTTGGTTTCACAATTTTAGAGAATTTATAGAGGCCCAATAGACCACCAGGGCACTGCTACCTCTTGAGCACTGCGTTGGTTTTCCCTTGAAGAGGAAAGGGTGATGCAGCAAAGTAGCGTAAGTATTTCCCTCAGTTTTTGAGAACCAAGGTATCAATCCAGTAGGAGGCCACGCACAAGTCCCTCGCACCTACACAAACAAATAAATCCTCGCAACCAACGCGATAAGGGGTTGTCAATCCCTACACTGTCACTTACGAGAGTGAGATCTGATAGATATGATAAGATAATATTTTTGGTATTTTTTTATGATAAAGATGCAAAGTAAAATAAAAGGCAATAAAAATAACTAAGTGTTGGAAGATTAATATGATGGAAAATAGACCCGGGGGCCATAGGTTTCACTAGTGGCTTCTCTCAAGAGCATAAGTATTTATGGTGGGTGAACAAATTACTGTTGAGCAATTGACAGAATTGAGCATAGTTATGAGAATATTTAGGTATGATCATGCATGTAGGCATCATGTCCGAGACAAGTAGACCGACTCCTGCCTGCATCTACTACTATTACTCCACACATCGACTGCTATCCAGCATGCATCTAGAGTATTAAGTTCATAAGAACAGAGTAACGCTTTAAGCAAGATGACATGATGTAGAGGGATAAACTATGATATAAACCCCATCTTGTTATCCTCGATGGCAACAATACAATACGTGCCTTGCTGCCCCTACTGTCATTGGGAAAGGACACCGCAAGATTGAACCCAAAGCTAAGCACTTCTCCCATTGCAAGAAAGATCAATGTAGTAGGCCAAACCAAACTGATAATTCGAAGAGACTTGCAAAGCTAACCAGTCATACATAAAAGAATTCAGAGAAGATTCAAATATTGTTCATAGATAAACTTGATTATAAACCCACAATTCATCGGTCTCAACAAACACACTGCAAAAGAAGGTTACATCGAATAGATCTGCACAAGAGAGGGGGAGAACATTGTATTGAGATCCAAAAAGAGAGAAGAAACCATCTAGCTAATAACTATGGACCCGAAGGTCTGAGGTAAACTACTCACACATCATCGAAGAGGCTATGGTGTTGATGTAGAAGCCCTCCGTGATCGATGCCCCCTCCGGCGGAGCTCCGGAACAGGCCCCAAGATGGGATCTCACGGGTACAGAAGGTTGCGGTGGTGGAATTAGGTTTTTGGCTCCGTATCTGGTAGGTCGGGGTACGTGGGTATATATAGGAGGATGGAGGGCGCGCCGGGGGGGGGGTAGGCGCGCCCCCTACCTCATGGCCTCCTGGTTGATGTCTTGACGTAGGGTCCAAGTCCTCTGGATCACGTTCGTTCTGACTCTGAAATAGGCAAAAAACAGCAATTTTGGGCTGGGCCTCCGGTTAATAGGTTAGTCCCAAAAATAATATAAAAGTGTATAATAAAGCCCATTAATGTCCAAAACAGAATATAATATAGCATGGAGCAATCAAAAATTACAGATACGTTGGAGACGTATCACGCGCCTACCCCCTTGGGCGTGCCCTGGTGCCAGATGACCCACAAGTATAGGGGGTCTATCATAGTCCTTTCGAGAAGTAAGAGTGTCGAACCCAACGAGGAGCAGAAGGAAATGACAAGTGGTTTTCAGCAAGGTATTCTCTGCAAGCACTGAAATTATTGGTAACAGATAGTTTTGTGATGGGATAAATCGTAACAGGTAACAAGTAACAGAAGTAAACAAGGTGCAGCAAGGTGTCCCAATCCTTTTTGTAGCAAAGGACAAGCCTGGACGAACTCTTATATAAAGCAAAACGCTGCCGAGGACACATGGGAATTATTGTCAAGCTAGTTTTCATCATGCTCATATGATTCGCGTTCGTTACTTTGATAATTTGTTACGTGGGTGGACCGGTGCTTGGGTGCTGCCCTTCCTTGGACAAGCCTCCCACTTATGATTGACCCCTCTCGCAAGCATCCGCAACTATGAAAGAAGAATTAAGGTAAACCTAACCATAGCATGAAACATATGGATCCAAATCAGCCCTTACGAAGCAACGCATAAACTAGGGTTTAAGCTTCTGTCACTCTAGCAACCCATCATCTACTTATTACTTCCCAATGCCTTCCCCTAGGCCCAAATAATGGTGAAGTGTCATGTAGTCGACGTTCACATAACACCACTAGAGGAAACACAACATACATCTCATCAAAATATCAAACGAATACCAAATTCATGTGATTACTTATAACAAGACTTCTCCCATGTCCTCGGGAACAAACGTAACTACTCACGAAGCATATTCATAATCATAATCAGAGGAGTATTAAGTATCATTAAGGATCTGAAAATATAATCTTCCACCGGATAAACCAACTAGCATCAACTACAAGGAGTAATCAACACTACTAGCAACCCACAGGTACCAATCTGAGGTTTTGGGACCAAGATCAAATACAAGAGATGAACTAGGGTTTGAGAGGAGATGGTGCTGGTGAAGATGTTAATGGAGATTGACCCCCTCTCGTTGAGAGGATCGATGGTGATGACGATGGCGATGATCTCCCCCTCCCGGAGGGATGTTTCCCCGGCAGAACAACTCCGCCGGAGCCCTAAATTGGTTCTGCCCTGGTTCCGCCTCGAGACAGCGGCGCTTCGTCCCGAAAGCTTCTCTCTGATTTTTTCCAGGGTAAAAGATACCATATAGCAGAAGATGGGCACCGGAGGCCTGCCAGGGGGCCCACAAGGTTGGGGGCGCGCCCAGGGGGTATGGCGCGTCCTCCACCCTTGTGGCTGGCTGGTGGCTCCCTCTGGTACTTTATTCACTCATTATTTTTTATATATTCCAAAAACATGCTCTGTGAAGTTTTAGGACTTTTGGAGTTGTGCAGATTAGGTCTCTAATATTTGCTCCTTTTCCAGCCCAGAATTCCAGCTGTCGGCATTCTCGCTCTTCAGGTAAACCTTATAAAATATATAAGAGAGAAAAGGCATAAGTATTGTGATATAATGTGTAATAACAGCCCATAATGCAATAAATATCAACATAAAAGCATGATGCAAAATGGATGTATCAATTCCCCAAGCTTAGACCTCGCTTGTCCTCAAGCGAAGCCGATATCGATAAGTATGTCCACATGTTTAGAGATAGAGGTGTCGATAAAATAAAATACGGACATGAGGGCATCATGATTATCTTTAGAACAACATCATATAATGCCATATAATTTCTTATGCTAAAGTGACAATTCATTCACAAGGTAAAGTATGAATCAGAAACTCTATTGAAAACTAAAAAACTATGATCTCAGACATTAGAGCAATTGCAATTTACCATAACAACGGAAAGAGTCAATTAAAGAGCTTTTCAGCAAGTCCACATACTCAATTATCATATATTCTTTCACAATTGCTAACACTCATGCAATACTTATGGGTACAAAGTTTCAATCGGACACAAACAAATATAGGGGCTTATAGTTTCGCCTCCCAACTTCTTACTTCAACGGTAATGTCAACGATAATACTTTATGATAACCTACATCCGAGTGGATATATATGTCCAGATCTCTCCAACATATCGTGCTTGCCAAGGGAAAAAGTATCAAAAGGAAAGGTGATGATCACCATGACTCTTATATAAGGGCAGAGGATAAAAGTAAAAGATAGGCCCTTCGCAGAGGGAAGCAGAGGTTGTCATGTGCTTTTATGGTTGGATGCACAAAATCTTAATGCAAAAGAACGTCACTTTATATTGCCGCTTGTGGTAAAGACCTTTATTATGCAGTCCCTCTCTTTTATTTCTTCCATATCACAAGTTTGTATAAAGTTTATTTTCTTCACACTGATAAATCATGCATATTTAGAGAGCAATTTTTATTGCTTGCACCGATGAAAACTTACTTGAAGGTTCTTACACAATCCATAGGTAGGTATGGTGGACTCTCATGGCAAAACTGGGTTAAGGGATGTTTGGAAGCACAAGTAGTATCTCTACTTGGTGCAAAGAATTTGGCTAGCATCAGAGGGAAAGGCAAGCTCAACATGTTGGATGATCTATGACAATATAAATTCTATTCAGATATAAGAAAACATAACCTATTATGTTGTCTTCCTTGTCCAACATCAACTTTCTAGCATGTCATATTTTAATGAGTGCTCACAATTACAAAAGATGTCCAAGATAGTATATTTATATGTGAATCCTCTCTTTCTTTATTACTTCCTATTAATTGCAACAATGACCAAAACTATGTTTCTCAACTCTCAATAACTTTTATTTATCATACTCTTTATATGTGAAGTCATTACTCTCCATAAGATCAATATATGATCATTTTTATTTCTTTCTTTTTATTTAATTCCCTCAAGATCATAGCAAGAAAGCAAAGCCCTTATCTCAAAACTAATCTTGATTATATATCTCAAGGACTCGGTTACATAGAGGGAGCATAAAGCAAAACTCAAAGCTAGATCATACTAAAACTTTATTCTACTAGATTAAGATATAACCAAAAGGATCGAACTAAGAAAAGCGATAAAGATAAAGATGTGATGGTGATACGATACCGGGGCACCTCCCCCAAGCTTGGCAGTTGCCAAGGGGAGTGCCCATCCCCATGTGTTTAGATTTCTTTCTTTGGAGGTGGTGATGAAGGAGTTGTTGATAAAGTAGGCTTGTCATCCATCTTCCAAGGCATAGGTTCACCATCATAGAAAGATGAACGAGTCTCCGGGATCCTCAAATCTACAGCAAACTCATCCTCTTAAATTTGTATTCATACTCACAGTTTTGGTTTTGCAGGTCATAGATCTGGGCTTGGAGATGCTCGATTTTCTCATGAAGCTTGAAGATGGTCTCCCCAATGTTCTTGGCGTCCAGATTGTGATTGTTGGTGAACACCGCGATCATCATGTGATTGGCGTTAAGTCCACGCTCCACCATCCCTTGACACTTGAAAACTTGCTGCTCCATTGCTTCGAGTCTTGTCTCCACGCTTCCGGTCTTCTTCGGCCCTTCAACATCACGGATGTGCAGCACCCCCTCATGCATCTCAATGGCTTGAGGGTGTCGCAGCACCTCCGCAAGGTAGGGGTTGATGACCTTCTCGAAAAACTTGTCCTTGGGGCGCTTGGAGACGTCATGGCGATCTAGATCTGTCAGGAAAAACAGCTCAAAACAAAAACATGAGATATTTGCGTGGTACGGTGGTCAAAACCTTCAGGAGATTATATAATGAATTTTTACAGACCAAAAGAAGTATTTTGCAAGAAAATGGAGTCCGGATGGCACACGAGGTGGCCACAAGGTCGGGGGGCGTGCCCAGGGGGTAGGGCGTGCCTTCCACCCTTGTGGACGCCTCGTGTCTCTTTCGGACTACTTTTAATTTTCCTAATTTTTTAAATATTCCAAAACGGAGAAAATTTATCAGTGGAAACGTTTTGGAGTCGGTTTACTTACGGTAGCACATACCTATTCCTTTTCGGAGTCTGAAACATTCTCGAAAGTGTCCCTTATGTACTCCTCCGGTGTTACGGTGTCAATTATATTGGTCTCAACATTTATGGGAGTACCTGAGATATAATGTTTGATTCTTTGACCGTTTACCACCTTCGGATTTGTGCCTTCAGTGTTATTAATTTTTATGGCACCGGAACGATAGACCTCCTCGATAATGTAAGGACCTTCCCATTTAGAGAGAAGCTTTCCTGGAAAAATCTTAAACGAGAGTTGTATAGCAAAACATGATCACCTACCTTAAACTCACGCTTTTGTATCCTTCTGTCATGCCATCTTTTAACTTTTCCTTTAAACAACTTGGCATTCTCATAGGCTTGGGTTCTCCATTAATCAAGTGAGCTAATGTCAAATAACCTCTTCTCACCGGCAAGTTGGAAATCATAATTGAGCTCTTTAATAGCCCAATATGCCTTATGTTCTAGTTCAAGAGGTAAATGACATGTTTTTCCATAAAGCATTTTATATGGAGACATACCCATAGGATTTTTATAAGCAGTTCTATAAGCCCACAAAGCATCATCAAGTTTCTTAGACCAATTCTTTCTAGATCTATTAACAGTCTTTTGCAAAATTAATTTAATCTCTCTATTGCTCAATTCTACTTGACCACTAGACCGAGGATGATATGGAGATGCGATTCTATGATTAACATCATATTTAGCGAGCATTTTACGGAAAGCACCATGAATAAAATGTGAACCACCATTAGTCAATAAATATCTTGGGACTCCAAACCTCAGAAAAATAACTTCTTTAAGCATCTTAATAGAAGTGTTATGATCAGCACTACTAGTTGGAATAGCTTCTACCCACTTAGTAACCTAATCAACAGCAACTAAAATATGTGTATACCCATTAGAGGAAGGAAAAGGTCCCACATAATCAAAGCCCCAAACATCAAATGGTTCAATAGCAAGTGAATAGTTCATATGCATTTCCTGACGTCTACCAATATTACCAATCCTTTGGCATTCATCACAAGACAAGACAAACTTACGGGCATCTTTAAAGAGAGTGGGCCAATAGAACCCGGATTGCAATACCTTATGTGAAGTTCTATCTCCAGCGTGGTTTCCTCCGTAAGACTCGGAGTGGCACTTGCGTAGGATCTGTTCCTGTTCATGCTCAGGTACACAACATCTAATAACACCATCTACTCCTTCTTTATAAAGGTGTGGGTCATCCCAGAAGTAATGTCTTAAATCATAGAATAAACTTTTTCTTTTGCTGGTATGTGAAACTAGGTGGTATAAATTTAGCAACAATATAATTAGCATAATCAGCATACCATGGAGTATTACGAGAAGCATTTATGACATTTAATTGTTCATCAGGAAAGCTATCATCAATAGGCAGTGGATCATCAAGAACATTTTCTAACCAAGACAAGTTGTCTGCTACGAGGTTCTCAGCTCCCTTTCTATCAACAATATGCAAATCAAATTCTTGTAGCAAGAGAACCCATCTAATAAGTCTAGGTTTAGCATCTTTCTTTTCGATAAGATATTTAATAGCAGTATGAACAGTGTGATTAGTTATTTTGGAATCATCAATATAAGGTCTGAACTTATCACATGCAAATACAACTGCTAAAAATTCTTTTTCGGTGGTAGCATAATTTCTCTAGGCACTGTCTAGAGTTTTACTAGCATACTGAATAACATTTAATTTCTTATCAACTCTTTGTCCTAGAACAGCACCAACAGCATAATCACTAGCATCACACATAATTTCAAAGGGTAAATTCCAATCAGGTGGCTGAACAATAGGTGCAGAAATCAAGGCTTTCTTAAGTATTTCAAATGCTTCTACACAATCATCCACTGGTACGCGCCGGTCCTAAACAAACGATTTTTAACCCCTTTCCGCAACGGCATTCGGAACCGTCGCCAAGTGAGTGTGGGCGATAGGGGGGGTCCTTCCCACGCGACCCAAAAACCGTTGGGGATATGCCCTCCTGGCACACACGCTCGGCAAAATGAGGTCGTGTGCGACCGGCGAGCACTCAAATACATACAGTAGTGCTAAAAAAATACAATTATACAAGCGAAATCATTTCCGATCGTAAGTACATCCCACACAGTCAGTCACCACTAAACGTTTCCGTTCGTATATACATCCCACACAGTCACTATAAGGAAAACATTTGCGCAAGGTGGCGTAAAGCAAACAATTTTAAAGAGAATGTCGTGTGTGATTGTTCATTGATCCAACACGGTTTATTCCTAGAAACCGTGTGTGTTGCCTGAGGTCATCGCCCACGGTGTTTTCTCATTAACCGTTTGCAATAGGAAAACCCAATTAGCAAGCTAATTGGCCAATTAGCAGGCTAATTGCCCTATTATTAATAATCCATTTACTAATCTAATTGACATTCATATTAAGCACATAATATATTCCATTTCCATAATAAGGAAGCAGGATTTCATAATTGAAATACATCGGAGTACAACATGATATAGCTTCAACACTCAGCTACCCCATTACACAACTGCACCAGTAGCAAGTTTCACATGCAACATCTAGAACCTTTCGAAATTAGCATCATAGACGGTACAAAGAGAGATGCATCTCATCTGGAAAACTGTTGAAGCGGAAGGCGAATATTGAGCCTTCATTCATGTTGAAGGTCTTTGCAACTTTAGGCTAGTGCCTGTGGATGATTGACCGTCGATCCTTTGACCTCTTAAGGAACACTAAAATATTGAACCGTGGGTGTTGTATGAAAACTTTCCTCGCCTCCTGACCACAGAGGTGGTTTGAGAGGTAATCATCAGTGAACCCTGAAAACAAGGATGTGCATAAATATCTTCTCCATATTGGAAACGGGGCAAAGGAATAAAAAAAGGCAAGGTATAATAGTTAGTACCATCTTGTAAACCTCAGTGCTTCCCATTGTTTCCCTGCAACACATATAAGGTAATTAATCATCAGGTTAATCAAGGGTTCGCATGCTATCAGTAAAATATGTTGATGAAAAATAAGCACATTGAAGATTCATCAGATTAATTCAAGCCACATGGAAAACCCATTTATCCAAACCAAGCATGATTAAGAACTAGGAAATATAGCACTTGTATATGTTTCTCATGTATTAAGTGCAGCCAAATTCGATTTATTCCTCACATGGTATACAATAACAGAATGCAGCCATAACAATTGAATATCGCATTGCAGAATTGAACCAAGCAGTTAACTAAACACCACAACAAATGAACTAAACGTTAACTAAGCACCACATTGCACAATATAACATACTCCTAATAGAAGATCAGACAGTTAACCAAACCAAGCATGCTTAACAACTTGGAAATATAGCAATTGTATTTGTTTCTCATGTATTTAGTACAGCCAAATTTGATTTATTCCTCACATGGTATACAATAACAGAATGCAGCCACAACAATTGAACATCGCATTGCAGAATTGAACCAAGCAGTTAACTAAACACCACAACAAATGAACCAAACGTTAACTGAGCACCACATTGCACAATATAACATACTCCTAATAGAAGATCAGACAGTTAACCAAACCAAGCATGCTTAACAACTTGGAAATATAGCAATTGTATTTGTTTCTCATGTATTTAGTACAACCAAATTCGATTTATTCCTCACATGGTATACAATAACAGAATGCAGCCACAACAATTGAACATCGCATTACAGAATTGAACCAATCAGTTAAATAAACACCACAATAAGTGAACCAAGCCACAACAAATGAAGCAAGCAGTTAACTAAACACCAATTGAACAATATAACATACTCCTAATAGAAGATCAGACAGTTAACCAAACCAAGCATGCTTAACAACTTGAAAATATTGCAGCCTGAAGAATTGAACATCACATTTGCAGAATTGAACCAAGCAGTTAACTGAACACCACATTGCACGACATATAGAACATATACACTATAGCAGAAGATTGCATGGTAAAAGTAGATAGCACAATTCACTAAAATTTGTTAAGGAAAGGCAGTAGCTAGCAAACTGAACATGGGTCCTTATAGTGGGCTAATAAGACAAGCTACTCCTCATTGTCGGTGATATCGATGACGATTGTCTCCATGGACATGGAAGAGGGCGAGGCCTCCGCATCGTGGGTGCCCTCGTTGTAGTGGTGAGTTGCTTGAGCCGCTCCGGGCACCAACCTGCTGGCTCGAGAGATGAGGTAAGCATGTGCACGCTGAGAAAACACCTTGTAGTCTTCATCGAAGGCACCGACAGTGGCCTCGAGAAAACGACACGAACTATCGTTTAAAGCAGCCAACCGCGTCGCGGCGTCGGCGCATGAGGTGTCCACGGTGGCCTCGACGGCGAGGTGCTCCTCCAAGATCTGGGGGTCGGCACGAATGGCAGCCATCGCGACCTCATCCGCGCGTGCGGCTGCGATTTTCTTCTCCGCTGCCAAATGCTCCTTGAGGTCCTGGCTATACTACATGCACCATGGCTTAGGCCGGCGCTTATTTGGTGGAGGGGTTGGTGATTTGGGTGGAAGGTGTCGCGCTCGCGCCGGCGGTCGGGGCATGTGGGATGTGGAAGGAGGAGGAGGATGGGGGTCGAGTGTGCATTACCTGCCTGGATAGGCGAGGCCAAGCAGCATGAAGGAGGGTGGCCGGCGAGGAGGCGGCGGTGCTGCAAGCAAGGAGTGAAGGTTTCAACTTGGAAAGGAAGGCAGAAACAGGGGAAATGTGGCTTTTGGTAAGGGGGAGGGGGCGGGGAGGTAGATATTTCCGTGGAAGCCGATATTTAGAATCGCTGCAGCCAAAAAACTGGCGCGCAAAGTGTCATCAAACACGGTCCCTTATTCAGAGCGGGGTGTGTACTGTAGCTGTCGCACCTTCTCGCATAATCCGTATGCGTACTATACTCCGACGATGCTCCAAGATATTTTGTGCTGCATCTCACACGGTTTGTTATAATAAACTGTGTGGGATCTACTTGAATTTTCGTCTTGATTTGAATTACATAATGGGGTCACAGCGGCCATGGACGGTGTTCGAATTGCTAGACCTTTTATCTGTAGTGATCATGCAACTATATGTGTGTCATAAAAGAATTGGAATTATTCAAGATTTGTTTGGACATTTTTATGCATTAAGTGAGTTTTCAATGGATTTATGTGCATAATTCAAATTTGAACTACATGCACATGCTCCAGTGCATATAAATTGGTTGAAAAATCAAATCTTTGTCCTTGGGTGCATGCTTAGGTCCCATGCAAGAAATGGGAATGAATTTCAAACACCAGGGCACCGTTGATTGCCGGCAGAACATTGAGATGCCTGGTTTTTAAATTCTAGTAAATCCAAAACTCGTCTGAAATTCATGAAACTTTGCATGCTATCATGGAGTGGCATCAACATGCCGTGGTAAATTTGTTGTCCCATTTGGGGCAGGTTTGGGTATATGCTTCTCACAAACCAGAGCTTCTCACAACAAGCATGATTGTTTCGGTAGGGAACGCCCCACCTTTGGGGACGAAACGATATCCATTGCCTCTTATTGCTTTCACAAATATTCTCATGTCAACATAGAACAACAGGAGTGTTGTGTTTTTTTTGTGATTTTTCGAGGTTCGTTTGGACATTTTTATGCATTAAGTGAGTTTTCAATGCATTTATGTGCATAATTCAAATTTGAACTACATGCACATGCTCCAGTGCATATAAATTGGTTGAAAAATCAAATATGTGTCCTTGGGTGCATGCTTAGGTCCCATGCAAGAAATGGGAATGAATTTCAAACACTAGGGCACCGTTGATTGCCGGCAAAACATTGAGATGCCTGGTTTTTAAATTCTAGTAAATCCAAAACTCGTCTGAAATTCATGAAACTTGGCATGCTATCATGGAGCGGCATCAACATGCTGTGGTAAATTTGTTGTCCCATTTGGGGTAGGTTTGGGTATATGCTTCTCACAAACCAGAGCTTCTCAACACAAGCATGATGGTTTCGGTAGGGAACGCCCCACCTTTGGGGACGAAACGATATCCATTCCCTCTTATTGCTTTCAAAAAATTTCTCGTGTCAACATAGAACAACAGGAGTGTTGTGTTATTTTTTGTGATTTTTCGGGGTTCGTTTGGACATTTTTATGCATTAACTGAGTTTTCAATGCATTTATGTGCATAATTCAAATTTGAACTACATGCACATGCTCCAGTGCATATAAATTGGTTGAAATATCAAATCTGTGTCCTTGCGTGCATGCTTAGGTCCCATGCAAGAAATGCGAATGAATTTCAAACACCAGGACACCATTGATTGCCGGCAAAACATTGAGATGCCTGGTTTTTAAATTCTAGTAAATCCAAAACTCGTCTGAAATTCATGAAACTTGGCATGCTATCATGGAGCGGCATCAGCGTGCCGTGGTAAATTTGTTGTCCCATTTGGGGCAGGTTTGGGTATATGCTTCTCACAAACCAGAGCTTCTCACAACAAGCATGATGGTTTCGGTAGGGAACGCCCCACCTTTGGGGACGAAACGATATCCATTGCCTCTTATTGCTTTCAATTTTTTTCTCGTGTCAACATAGAACAACAGGAGTGTTGTGTCAATTTTTGTGATTTTTCGGGGTTTGTTTGGACATTTTTATGCATTAAGTGAGTTCTCAATGCATGTATGTGCATAATTCAAATTTGAACTACATGCACATGCTCCAGTGCATATAAATTGGTTGAAAAATCAAATCTGTGTCCTTGGGTGCATGCAAGAAATGGGAATGAATTTCAAACACCAGGGCACCGTTGATTGCCGGCAAAATGTTGAGATACTTTGTTTTTAAATTCTAGTAAATCTAAAACTCGTCTGAAATTCATGAAACTTGGCATGCTATCATGGAAGGGCACCCGACATGCTATGGTATTTTTCGTGTCCATTTTGAGAGAAGGCGCACTCGAATAATGACAGCCAACAAAGGCATTTTGAAAAAAATAGCTGCCACTTTAATATCTCAAACGTTTGTATAATTCAAACCGTGTGCGTTCGGTTAACCATTCATGTGACGCCACGTGTCTTGGTTTTAATGGCTATAGGAGGTGCCGTGTGGACAGCTACTTGACTGAACGGGAGGCGTGCGAGCGCAGTCCGGTGCGCAGGCTCACCGGGAAGCGTATAAGCTGTTCAACGCAGGATCTGTGCATCTCTTCAATGCAAACGGTTCAGATTACGGTATGCAAATTAAAGCCAGACTTCGGCGCTAAGCCAAGAGACACTGCGATTTGTCAAAATATGCAGCTGAAAATCAATAGCACTATCTATTTTTTCAACTAAAATTCAGTAATTAAGCATAGATTTCATTCATACTAGAGATTAAGCAGTCGTTCTCACTGGGAAGCGAGACAGCCTTGGACCGCCGCCCGCCTCGCTCCCACTGGTCTATATTAATGGCACCGCCGAGCGGTCGCACCCCCCATCCTCGACACACACACAATTCCTCTCTCTCTGCCCGCATCCTCGATGCCGCTCTGAGTCCTCAAAGCCGTCAGTGTACGAGGATGCCGCCGAAGCGCCCCATCGAAGGGAGTGGCGACGCCGGGGCTGCTGAAGCACCGGAGCACGGCGTGAATATGGAGACAGAGGTTCCCATCCCCGCCGACAAGGTGGAAAATGAGGCTTCCAACAAGCGGAGGCGAGTCGAGAAAGAACCGCAAGCGACTCCAGCAGGCCTAGACTTCATCAACAACCTCCCCGATGATATGTTGATAGTCATCATATCCCTCCTCCCAATCAAATATCGAGCGAGGATAGCCGACCTTTCCCGGCGGTGGCGCACCCTATGGCTCCGCACCCCTGTCGACCTCCTCGATGCCCACAAGCGCTGCCATGGCTATCGCCAAAGCTTGGATGCGTTCTCCGAGATCCTCGGCAGTCACGATGGCCCTATCAAAGGCCTTATCACGGGCAAGTTCCATTCCAATGGCTAGGACCGAGCCAAGCTTGTTGAGTGGTTCCGATCCCGCGCCATAGATCAGCTCGAGAAGCTAAGTTATAATGATGGGCATATGCGCTTGCTGCCAATGTCCATGCTCCGCTTCGCGCCCACGCTGCGCCTCGCCAAGTTCATGAACTGCCATCCCCCCTTAATGACGCACCCGCTCTTTTTCTACCACGACTGAAGCAGCTCGAGCTCGTCGCCGTCCGCATCCCAAAAGATGACATGGAGCGCCTGCTCCGCGGCTGTACTGCACTCGAGTTCCTTCGTCTTCAGGTGATGAATTGGTCAAGTACCTTGCACATCACCTCCAGGACTCTCCGGACTATTTATTTGTGTTGCTGGTGCTGCAACGAGAGATCACAAAAGGTGGACCACAGTATGGTAATCCAGGACACACCTTCACTTGAGAGATTACTTGTAGTTGATCAACAAGGTCCAACAAGAATCAGTGTCATTTCTGCACGGAAATTGAAAGTGGTGGGCTACTCGTCTGTCTTCAACTTTCAGGTACAACAGTCGCCTTATATACCTCTCCTTCTTGATATCAACATTATTTCTAGTTTTGAAGATGTATGTTCGTCTGTCATCTAGAGAAGCTTCACCCAGACTCTGGGCACAGTGAAGGTCTTGGCACTAGAATCTGTCGGCCCCAACCTGGACCAAGTTGTCAGTTGCCTGAGATGCTTTCCGTGCCTGAAGAAGCTGTATATTGAGGTGATGTTCCTTTCCTGTTAAATGTTAACCATAAGGGAGTTCAATTTTTTGCACCTTTTCCCAAGTTTACAATGACAATGTACTACGATTTCTGAAGGAATTTTGGGGGATTTTAGGACATACACCCCACCCATATTGGTTGCTTCATTCATATGGTTACAATCGTCCATAAGCATTTCTTCTTTGGATTCATGTGTACTAGTTTTTTAGGGAATTTTTCATCCAATCCAACCTCTTGTGAAGAAGGCTACATGTTTCTACTCCCTCCGTCCCATAAGGTAAGACATTTTTTAACACTAGTGTAGTGTCAAAAAATGTCTTACATTATGGGACGGAGGGAGTAGATTATAATCAAATGCTCATGTTAATCATGCCAGATCGAAGATGGCACGTTGGTGCATTTTACAAATCGTGCAAACCAAATGGGCGTGTAGCAGTGTTGAAAACTACATGTAGGCACTAACACGTGCTCTTCTTTTGCAGTGCATATTAGGCCCGGAGGTGGATGATGTTTATAACGACAATCACATCGAATGTCTGGATCTGCATCTCTCAAATATTACTTTGAACTCCTACCGAGGGACCCCACCGGAGATTACACTCGCCAGGTTCTTTCTTGCCAGAGCAAAGGTGCTGAGGGTACTGAGGTTGAACACGCATTTAATTAGGAAAGATCAATGGTATGATTATCAGAGCCGGCTGATACTGTGGAATGGAAGTGCCTCCAAAAATGTCGAACTTTGTATTGGTAGAGCATATGGCAAAGCAATTGGAAGTTATTGTGTCAAACCCATACATGACTTGTCAGCGGCTGATCCCTTTTCAGAAATGACGCAGCTTGCAATGTTTGAATTTGGGCGTTGTAATCTTTGAATTTGAACCTGCAATATTTATGGTATTTGTTATATTGAACCGTTTATGTTCTCTTGTATCAACGCAAACAGTTCATCCGGGTGAACCGCATGTCGTACATCGCACACACCTTGATCTGGCTGACCGTTTCTTTTGTGTTGCCTAATCACAAATAGTTCATCCGAGTGAACTGTATGATGTACATCGCACACACCTTGATCTGGCTGAATGTTTCTTTTGTGTTGCCTAATCACAAACAGTTCATCTGAGTGAACCGTATGCTGTACATCGCACACACCTTCATCTGGCTGCCCGTTTCTTTTGTTCCTCCTCATCGAAAACGGTTAATTGAACTGAACCGTATGCCCTGAATCGCACACGCAACTAAAATCTGAACCGTGTTTGATGCATCCGTCATCGCAAATGTTTTGCGCCTTTTTTGGCGGTTTTTCACACCACTGTTTGCGATTTTTGCATCGCACACCGTTTCGTTGAAGGGTCTCTGATCATAGTGTCGCGTTAGCAGCATCCTACAGTAGTGATCATCAAAAACAAAAGGAACATATTTTTGTAAGAGATTAGTGAGAGGCCTAGAAATTTTAGAGAAGTCTTTAATAAACCTCCTATAGAAACTAGCATGACCAAGGAAACTTCTTATACCTTTGATATATTTAGGACACGACATCTTTTCAATAGCATCTACTTTAGCTTTATCAACTTCAATACCTCTTTCAGAAATTTTATGCGCCAAGACAATACCTTCATTAACCATAAAGTGGCACTTCTCCCAATTCAATACAAGATTAGTTTCTTTGCATCTCTGCAAAACTCGATCAAGGTTGCTTAAGGAATCATCAAAAGAAGTTCCGTAAACAGAGAAATCATCCATGAAAACCTCAACAATCTTTTCACAAAAGTCAGAGAAGATAGCAGTCATACATCTTTGAAAGATACCAGGTGCATTGCATAAACCAAAAGGCATACGTCTATAAGCAAAGGTACCGAAAGGGCAAGTAAAAGTGGTTTTCTCATGATCCTCTTTTGACATAGGTATTTGAGAGAAACCAGAATAACCATCTAGAAAGCAAAAATGTGTGTGTTTGGAAAGTCTTTCTAGTATTTGATCAATAAAAGGTAGAGGGTAATGATCTTTTCTAGTAGCTTATTTAATTTGCGGAAATCAATTACCACTCTATAACCTGTAATAATTCTTTGAGGAATCAATTCATTCTTATCATTAGGAACAATAGTAATACCTCCCTTCTTAGGGACACAATGAACGGGACTTACCCATTGACTATCAGCAATAGGATAAATTATACCTACCTCTAGAAGCTTTAATATTTCATTCCTTACCACTTCTTTCATCTTTGGATTTAACCGTCGTTGATGATCAACAAATGGTTTAGCATCTTTCTCCAATTTTATTTTGTGCTGGCATAGAGTGGGACTAATGCCCTTAAGATCATCAAGAGTATATCCAATAGCGGCACGGTGCTTCTTCAGAGTTTTCAATAATTACTTTTCTTCATGCTCTGAAAGGTTAGCACTAATAATAACAGGATATATATTCTTTTCATCAAGATAAGCATATTTCAGAGTATCAGGTAATTATTTAAGCTCAAATATGGGATCACCCTTAGGTGGAGGATGATCTCCAAGGATTTCAACATGCAAATTGTGTTTCAAAATAGGTCCCTAATGAAAGAATACTTCATCTATTTCTCTTCTTTCATTCATAAAGATATCATTTTCGTGGTCTAGCAAATATTGTTCTAAAGGATCAGCAGGAGGCACGACAATAGAAGCAAGACCAATAATTTCATCTTTACTAGGCAATTCTTTATCATGGGGTTGCCTACGAAATTTAGAGAAATTAAAACCATGAGACATATCCCCCAAACCAACAGTAACAATGTCTTTCTCGCAGTCTATCTTAGCATTAATGGTATTCAAGAAAGGTCTACCAAATATAATGGGACAAAAATTATCTTGTGGGGAGGCAAGAACAAGAAAATCAGTAGGATATTTTATCTTCCCACACAAGACTTCAACATCTCTAACAATCCCAATTGGTGATATAGTATCTCTATTAGCATGCTTAATAGTAACATCAATATCTTCTATCTCAGCAGGTACAATATCATTCATATTTTCTTTATATAATGTGTAAGGAATTGCACTCACACTAGCACCCCCATCACATAAGCCATGAAAACAGTGATCTCAATTTTAACAGAAACAACAGGCATGCCAACAACAGGTCTATGTTTATCTTTAGTATCAGGTTTAGCGATTCTAGCAGCTTCATCATAGAAATAAATAACATGCCCATCAATATTATCAACCAAGAGATCTTTAACCATAGCAATACTAGGTTCAACTTTAATTTGCTTAGATAGTTCGGGTGTTCTAATATTACTTTTGTTGACCACAGTTGAAGCTTTAGCATGATCCTTTATTCTAACAGGGAAAGGTGGTTTCTCAATATAAGCAGTAGGAACAATAGGATCAACATTATAAGTAATAGTTTCTTCTTCAACTTTAATAGGTTCAACTACTTTAAACTTCAATGGGAGGATGATTTTAAACCACTTCTCCTTAGGGAGATCGACATGAGTATCAAATGATTCACAGAAAGAAGCTACTATCTCAGAGTCAAGTCCATATTTAGTGCTAAAATCACAAAAAGCATCGGTATCCATAAAAGATTTAACACTCGAACTTAAGGTTTATACCTGACTCCTTACCTTCGTCGAGATCCCAATCTTCACAGTTGCATTTAATTATTTCCAATAAATCCCATTTGAATTCAATATCCTTCTTCATATAGGAACCAATGCAAGAAGTATCGAGCATGGATCGATCATTATGAGAAAGCCGAGCATAAATTTTTTGAATAATCATCTCTATTGAGAGCTCATGATTGGGGCATGAATATAACATTGACTTAAGCCTCCCCCAAGCTTGAGCGATACTTTCTCCTTTATGAGGCCAAAAATTATATATATAATTCCGATCACGATGAAGTAGATGCATAGGATAAAACTTCTGATGAAATTCCAATTTCAATCGGTTGTAGTCCCATGATCCAATATCATCCAATAGCTTGTACCATGTCAATGCCTTTCCCTTCAAACATAAAGGGAAGACTTTCTTCTTGAAAACATCCTCAGTCATACTTGCAAGCTTAAATAATCCACAAACTTCAACCACATAGATTAGGTGCATATCGCGATGTAATGTTCCATCTCCTGCATAAGGATTAGCTAGCAGTTTCTCTATCATACCCGAAGGAATTTCATAATAATATTTTCAGTAAGTGCAGTAGGTTGATGGGAAGCTAATGGTGGTTTCGATCGAGGTGAAGATACCCCAAACAAACCCCTCAAAGGATTATTTTCCATAGTAACAAGTGACAGGAAATTTCAGCACACTATATAAATGTTTCCTGACCAATTTCCACTTACCAAAGGCGCTTCACTCCCCGGCAACGGTGCCAAAAAAGAGGCTTGATGACCCACAAGTATAGGGGATCTATCATAGTCCTTTCGAGAAGTAAGAGTGTCGAACCCAACGAGGAGCAGGAGGAAATGATAAGTGGTTTTCAGCAAGGTATTCTTTGCAAGCACTGAAATTATCGGTAACAGATAGTTTTGTGATGGGATAAATTGTAACGGGTAACAAGTAACAGAAGTAAACAAGGTGCAGCAAGGTGGCCCAATCCTTTTTGTACCAAAGGACAAGCCTGGACGAACTCTTATATAAAGCAAAGCGCTCCCGAGGACACATGGGAATTATTGTCAAGCTAGTTTTCATCATGCTCATATGATCCGCGTTCGTTACTTTGATAATTTGTTATGTGGATGGACCGGTGCTTGGGTGCTGCCCTTCCTTGGACAAGCCTCCCACTTATGATTGACCCCTCTCGCAAGCATCCGCTACTACGAAAGAAGAATTAAGGTAAACCTAACCATAGCATGAAACATATGGATCCAGATTAGCCCCTTACGAAACAACGCATAAACTAGGGTTTATGCTTCTGTCACTCTAGCAACCCATCATCTACTTATTACTTCCCAATGCCTTCCCCTAGGCCCAAATAATGGTGAAGTGTCATGTAGTCGACGTTCACATAACACCACTAGAGGAAAGACAACATACATCTCATCAAAATATCAAACGAATACCAAATTCACGTGATTACTTATAACAAGACTTCTCCCATGTCCTCGGGAACAAACATAACTACTCACGAAGCATATTCATAATCATAATCAGAGGAGTATTAATTATCATTAAGGATCTGAAAATATAATCTTCCACCGGATAAACCAACTAGCATCAACTACAAGGAGTAATCAACACTACTAGCAACCCACACGTACCAATCTGAGGTTTTGGGACCAAGATCGAATACAAGAGATGAAGTAGGGTTTGAGAGGAGATGGTGCTGGTGAAGATGTCGATGGAGATTGACCCCCTCTCAATGAGAGGATCGATGGTGATGACGATGGCGATGATTTCCCCCTCCCGGAGGGATGTTTCCCTGGCAGAACAGCTCCGCCGGAGCCCTTGATTGGTTCTGCCCAGGTTCCACCTCGAGAAGGCGGCGCTTCGTCCCGAAAGCTTCTCTCTAATTTTTTCCAGGGTAAAAGACACCATAGAGCGGAAGATGGGCACCGGAGGCTTTTAAGGTCGGGGGCGCGCCCAGAAGGGGTACGACGCGCCCTCTGCCCTTGTGGCTGGCTGGTGGCCCCCCTGGTACTTTCTTCGCTCAATATTTTTTATATATTCCAAAAACATGCTCCGTGAAGTTTCAGGACTTTTGGAGTTGTGCAGATTAGGTCTCTAATATTTGCTCCTTTTCTAGCCCAAAATTCAAACTGCCGGCATTCTCCCTCTTCATGTAAACCTTATAAAATAAGAGAGAAAAGACATAAGTATTGTGATATAATGTGTAATAACAGCCCATAATGCAATAAATACCAACATAAAAGCATGATGCAAAATGGACGTATCAGTGCCTCATGGGCCCATGCTTCATCCTCTGGTCTTCTCCTGAAGCTTCTAGTGTCTCTTTTTTCTAGAAAAAATCTCCAAAATGTTTCATGGCATTTGGACTTTGTTTGGTACTGATATTCTGCGAAACGGAAAACAAGCAAAAAACAGCAACTGGCATTGGGCACTAAGTTAATAGGTTAGTCCCAAAAAATGATATATAATTGCTTGAAAGTGTATATAAAACATCCAAGATTGATAATATAATAGCATGGAACAATAAAAAATTATAGATATGTTGGAGACATATCAATCATCCCCAAGCTTAATTCCTGCTCGTCCTCGAGCAGGTAAATGATCAAAACATAATTTTTCGTGTGGTATGCTACCAAACATATTCATCATATATTGTTTTATTTTGTAGCATGGATATTTGGACTTGAATGATTCAAAGAAATAGTCGATAACTTGACATGAAGACATCAATACTCAAGCATACTAACAAGCAACCAGGTCTTTCAAATATCAATGCACTCAACATTATGCTCAATCGTTGATCCATTCATGAAACACACTCAGCATTAGCTACATCCAATGCAAAAGTAATAAAAATTGCATAAAAGTAAATAGACAGGCCCTTCGCAGAGGGAAGCAGAGATTTGGAGAGGTGCCAGAGCTCAAGGCTTAAATTAGAGATAAAATTATTTTGAGAGGCATGCTTTTCCTGTCAATGAAAACGACCAAGATTCCCAATATCTTCCATGCTAGACAAATTATAGGCAGTTCCCAAACAGAAAAAAGTTTATTTCCTTTCCACCAGTTTTCAAAATCCATGGCTAGCCGTATCCACAGGTGCCCTCCATACGAATACTTTCCAAGGAATTTATTATTATCATTTTTTTCATTTTAGGACTGGGCATCCCTATTACATGCCACACCCTCGTGCAATGACAAGTGAATAAATACTCATCGTGAGAATAAAATACTTAGCATGGAAAATATTGCCCACCCCCTGCCTCTTCATGAGCGGCACGGGCACAAAAAACGGAAATTCATTTTGAAAAATTAGAGTTGGCACATGCAAATTTACTTGGAACGGCATGTAAATACCGCATGTAGGTAGGTATGGTGGACTGATTTGGCACAACTTGGGGTTTAAGGAGTCGGATGCACAAGCAGCATTCCCGCTTAGACAAATGAAGGCTAGCAAATAGATTGAGAAGTGACCAACCAAAAAGCAAAAACGGTCATAAGCATGCATTGAAAATAACTAACACTGAATAATGCACCATAAGTAGGATATAACTTCGTTGCATAACTATTGACTTTATGTGCATGCATAGGGAATCACAAACCTTAACACCAATATTCTTACTAAAGCATAATTACTCACCAACATGACTCACATATTACTATCTCCATATCGCAAAACTATTGCAAGGAATCAAGTTTATCATATCCAATGATCTATATGAAAGTTTTTATTATATCCCTCTTGGATATCCATCACTTTGGGACCAAATTCATATCTTGTGCAAATCACCTTTGCTATTATAAACTCTCAAAAGATATAAGTGAAGCATGAGAGTGCAAACATTTCTTCAAAATTTAATCTTATGAACTATCAAAATAATATAAGTGAAGCATGAGAGTGCAAATATTTCTCCAAAATTTAATCTAATCGACTCTCAAAATAATATAAGTGAAGCATGAGAGTGTATTTCTTGAAAATATAACCACCGTCGTGCTCAAAAAGATATAAGTGAAGCACTAGAGCAACTACATAGCTCAAAAGATTTAAGTGAAGCACATAGAGTATTCTAATCATGATAAACGTGTGGCTCTCTCAAATAGGTGTGTTCAACAAGGATGATTGTGACAAACTAAAAATAAAACAAAGCGAAGTCTCATATGATACAAGACACTCCAAGCAAAACTCATGATATGTGACGAATAAATATATAGCTCCAAGTAAAATTACCAATGATCGTTAGAAGAAAGAGGGGATGCCCCGGAAGGCATCCCCAAGCTTAGTTGCTTGGGAGTTCTTGAATATTACATTGGCGTGCCTCAGGCATCCCCAAGCTTAGGCTCTTTCCCCTCCTTATTCCTTCATCCATCATGATCTCACCCAAAACTTGAAAACTTCGATCACACAAAACTTAACAAAACCTTCGTGAGATCTGTTAGTATAATAAAGCAAATCACCACTTTATGTACTGTTGCAAACCCATTCATATTTTGTTATTGCACTATACCTACGGTATTCTAACTTTACCATGGCTTATATCTCCGGATACAATCCATAGATTCATCAAAATAAGCACACAATGCAACGAAAACAGAATCTGTCAAAAATAGAACAGTCCGTAGTAATGTGAACATTGACAATACTTCTGTAACTCCAAGAATTCTGAAAAATTAGGACAACGTGGGAAACTTGTATATCAAGTATGTGTAAAAAAATTCAGAGTAAAAGCATGCTTCTGTGAATTTACAAAATTCCAGAACTGGGCGTAAAAGTTTTTGTTTTTTCACAGAATCGAGTCAACTATCATCCAAACCATCCTAAAGGTTTTACTTGGCACAAACACTAATTAAAACAAAAAAGCAAAATCATAAAATTAGCATAATTGTGTGCTTATTAAAATAAACAGACAAGAAACAAAAAATTAAAAGGTAACTATTGGGTTGCCTCCCAACTAGCGTTATTGTTTTATGCCCCTAGCTAGGCATAATGCATAGTTTCAAGTGTTGTCATCTTTTGTTTTAGTTCCATAGGTGGCCCTCATGATTAACTCATATGGTGACTTAATTCTAGTTCTAGGGAAGTATTCCATACCCTTCTTTAATGAAAACTGAAATTTAATATTCCCATCTTTCATGTCAATAATGACACCTATAGTTCATAAGAACGGTCTACCAAGTATTATGGGGCAAGACGGATTGCAATCAAGATCAAGTACAATAAAATCAACGGGCACATAGTTCCTATTTGCAAGAATAAGAACATCATTAATTCTACCTAAAGGCTTTTTAATAGTAGAATCCGCCAAGTGCAAATTAAGAGAAAATTCATCCATATTGGTAAAACCTAAACCATCACATAGAGATTTTGGAATTGTGGAAAAACTAGCACCCGAATCACATAAAGCATTGCACTCATAATTTTAATTTTAACTTTAGTGGTAGGTTCCCATTCATCATATAATTTTCTATGAATTGAATTCTCTAATTCTAGCTTTTGTTCTAAAGCTTTCATCATTGCTTCTACAATATGTTTAGTAAAAGCCTTTTTACTCATAACCGCTGGGTGAATTTAACATGGATTGCAACAAAGAAATGCATTAAATCAAAGAACAACTATCATTATTAGAGTATTTGTAATCCAAGAGAGTGGGCACATCACTAGTTAAAGTTTTTACCTCTCCAAACCCACCTTTATCTTTTTTTCATCAAGATTTTCACCCTTCGAATTATGGGGATGCCTTCTAGCTAAAGTTGACTCTTATTCAGTCCCCTTTTCATAAATTTTAACATTACTAAAAAAGTATTCAATAGAAGAAACACCAATCATTTTAACATCTTCATCATTACTACGAAAAAAATCGGGTGGAAACGCTTTCTCTAAAAAATTCTCGTTTAGCTCTTAGCATAGTGGTTCCTTTCTTACTCTCATCCATAGAGACATATAAAGCTTTAATTGACTCATTAATATCAATCTTGGGTGGCAAAATTTTAGCTTTAAGATTTTCCACATCATGAATAATTCTATCTATACTCCTAGACATATCATCAAGTTTACTCAATTTTTCTTCTATCGTAGTGTTGAAAACTTTTTGAGCATTGATAAATTCTTTAATATTACTTTCAAGATGAGTGGGCATCCTATTATTATTACTATTTGTTATTATGATTATGATTATGATTATTATTATTATATGAATTACCATAGGAATTGCCATAATTATTAGAGGAATTTCCAGGAAACGACCTAGGATTAAAATTACCTCTATAAACATTGCTATTAAAATTGTTTCGCGAGACAAAATTCACATCTACAGGATCATTATTTTTCTCAATCAAGGTGGACAAAGGCAAATGATTAGGATCAATAGGAGCATCATTTTTACTAGCAACTAGTTGAAGGAAATATGCCCTAGCGGCAATAATAAAGTTGTTATTTATATTTCCTTATATCATGATAAATGTTTATTATTCATGCTAGAATTGTATTAACCGGAAACTTAGTACATGTGTGAATACATAGACAAACAAAGTGTCCCTAGAATGCCTCTACTTGACTAGCTCGTTAATCAAAGATGGTTAAGTTTCCTAGCCATGGACATGTGTTGTCATTTGATGAACGGGATCACATCATTAGAGAATGATGTGATGGACAAGACCCATCCATTAGCTTAGCATAATGATCATTTAGTTTTATTGCTATTGCTTTCTTCATGACTTATACATGTTCCTCTGACTATGAGATTATGCAACTCCCGAATACCGGAGGAACACCTTGTGTGCTATCAAACATCGCAACGTAACTGGGTGATTATAAAGATGCTCTACAGGTGTCTCCGATGGTGTTTGTTGGGTTGGCATAGATCAAGAATAGGATTTGTCACTTCATGTATCGGAGAGGTATCTCTGGGCCCTCTCGGTAATGCACATCACTATAACCCCTGCAAGCAATGTGACTAATGAGTTAGTTACGGGATAATGCATTACAGAACGAGTAAAGAGACTTGCCGGTAACGAGATTGAACTAGGTATGATGATACCGATGATCGAATCTCGGGCAAGTAACATACCGATGACAAAGGGAACAACGTATGTTGTATGTGGTTTGACCGATAAAGATCTTCATAGAATATGTAGGAGCCAATATGAGAATATAGGTTCCGCTATTGGTTATTGGACGGAGATGTGTCTCAGTCATGTCTACATAGTTCTCGAACCTGTAGGGTCCGCACGCTTAACGTTCAATGACGATTTGTATTATGAGTTATGTGATTTGATGACCGAAATCTGTTCGGAGTCCCAGATGAGATCACGGACATGACGAGGAGTCTCGAAATGGCTGAGACATAAAGAATGATATATTGGACGATGTTATTCGGACACCGGATGAGTTTCGGGAGGTACCAGGTAATTATCGGAGTGCCGGAAGGGTTACCGGAACCCCCCGGGGAACTAATGGGCCTTCATGGGCCTTAGGGGAGAGAGAGGGCAGGCCACGAGGAGGTGGCGTGGCCCCCCTTGGGAGTCCGAATAGGACTAGGGGAGGGGACGTGGCCCCGCTTTCCCTCTCCCTCTCCCTTCCTTCTTCCCCCTTCCACCAAGTGGAATCCTACTAGGACTTGGAGTCCTAGTAGAAATTCTCTCTCTTGGCGCGCCCTACAGGGGCCGGCCGGCCCCCCTCTCCTCCTTTATATACGGAGGCAAGGGCACCCTAGAACACAGAAGATCAATTGTCTTAGCCGTGTGAGGTGGCCCCCTCCACAGTTTACCACCTCGGTCATATCGTCGTAGTGCTTAGGCGAACCCTGCGCCGGTAACTTCATCATCACTGTCGCCATGCCATCGTGCTGACGGAACTCTCCCTCATCCTCATCTGTATCAAGAGCTCGAGGGATGTCATCGTGCTAAATGTGTGCTGAACACGGAGGTGCCGTACGTTCGGTACTTGGATTGTTTGAATCGCGAAGACGTTCGACTACATCAACCGCGTTACTAAACGCTTACGCTTTCGGTCTACGAGGGTACATGGACACATTCTCCCGTCTTGTTGCTATGCATCACCTAGATAGATCTTGCGTGATCGTAGGAAATTTTTTGAAATACTGCGTTCCCCAACACTAGTTTCATAAGCGCATCAACTTTATCACTCAAAGTACTAATTACTTCAACATAATTCACTTTTTTACTAGTAGGAGCTCTTTTAGTATGCCATTGTGAATAATTTGGCATAATGTTATCAAGCAATTTAGTAGCTTCACCCAATGTAATATTCATAAAAGTACCACCCACGGTGGAATCTACAAGATTTCTAGAAACAAAATTTAATCCCGAATAAATTTTTCGTATGATCATCCACAAATTTAAACCATGAGTATGGCAATTTATTATCATTAATTTCATCCTTTCCCAAGATTGGGCAACATGTTCATTCTCAAGTTGCTTGAAATTCATTATTTGATTTCCAAGGGAAATAATTTTTGCGAGAGGAAAATATTTAGTAATAAAAGCATCTTTGCATCTATCCCAATAATCAATACTATTTCGTGGCAAAGATGAAAACCAAATTTTTGCATGATGCCGCAATGAGAATGGGAATAATTTTAATTTCACAATATAATTATCCACATCTTTTTTCTTTTGCATGTCACACAATACTACGGAAGTGTTAAGATGGGATGCAACATCTTCATTAGGACTACTAGAAAATTGTTCTTTCATAACACGATTTAGCAAACCGACATTAATATCACAAGTTTCTGCACTAGCAGCGGGAGGAGCAATCGTAGTAATAAAATCATTGTTATTAGTATTGAAAAAATCACACAATTTTGTATTTTCTTGAGACATCGTGACTACGCAAACAAGATAACAAGCAAGCAAAGAAGCAAACAAGAAAAAGGAAAACGGGAAATATTTTTGTATTTTTGTAAAAAAACCTTTTAGAAGTGGGGTGATGAAAATGAGAGGCAAATGGCAACTAATGTAAATGCAAGGAGATGAAAGTTATGCGTAGGTACTTGATAGTTGTTGATGATGTCTCCCGACAACGGCGCCATAAATTCTTCCTGCTATTTGAGAGCTGCGTTGGGATTTCCCCGAAGAGGAGAGGATGATGCAGTACAGTAGAGATAAGTATTTCCCTCAGTTATGAAACCAAGGTTATCAAATACAGTAGGAGAACCAAGCAACGACTCGTTAACAGCACCTGCACATAAACAACAAATACTTGCAACCCAACATGGACAAGGGGTTGTCAAGCCCTTGACGGTTACGAGCAAGGTTAAATTGTATAATTTTTGATAGATAGACAAAAATACAAAATAAAATAAATAAAATAAGATTGCAGCAAGATATTTTTAGTTTTAATATATGATAAAAGATAGACCCCGGGGCCATACTTTTCACTAGAGGCTTCTCTCTTGAAAATAGCATATGGTGGGTAAACAAATTGTTGTTGGGCAGTTGATAGAAAAGCAAATAATTATGACGATATCCAAGGCAATGATCATATATAGACATCATGTCCGAGACAAGTAGACTGAAATGATTCTGCATCTACTACTATTACTCCACACATCGACCGCTATCCAGCATGCATCTAGTGTATTGAGTTCATGGAAAACGGAGTAACGCCTTAAGCAAGATGACATGATGTAGACAAGATAAACTCACGTATGAATAAACCCCATCTTTTTACCCTTAATAGAAACGATACATACGAGTCATGTCCCTTTCTGTCACTGGGATTGGGCAATGTAAGATCGAACCCATTACAAAGCACCTCTTCCCATGGCAAGATAAATCAATCTAGTTGGCCAAACCACAATAGATCGGAGAAGAAATACGAAGCTATGGCAATCATGCATAAAAGAGTTCAGAGAAAACTCAAATAATATTCATGGATAGATCTGATCATAAACTCACAATTCACCGGATCCCAACAAACACACCACAAAAAGTCATTACATCGAATGGATCTCCAAGAACACCGAGGAGAACATTGTATTGAAGATCAAATAGAGAGAACAAGCCACCTAGCTACTAACTATGGACCCATAGGTCCGTGGTAAACTACTGAGGGATCATCGGAGGGGCAGCAAGGATGATGTAGAGCCCCTCCATGATCGAATCCCCCTTCAGCAGAGTGCCGGAAAAGGCCTCCGGATGGGATCTCGTGGTTTTGGGACTTGCGGCGGCGGAAAAAGTATTTTGTGGACTTCTCTGTTGGTTTCACGATTTCAGAGATTTTCTAGAGGCAGAGTTAGGTCAAACGGAGCCTCGTGGGCCCCACAAGCCACTAGGGTGTGCCTACCCCTCTGGGTGCGCCCTGGTGCCTCATGGGCCCACACTTCATCCTCTGGTCTTATCTCGAAGCTTCTAGTGTCTCTTTTGTCCAGAAAAAATCTCCAAAATGTTTCTTGGCATTTGGACCTTGCTTGGTACCGATATTCTGCGAAACAAAAAACAAGCAAAAAACAACAACTGGCACTGGATACTAAGTTAATAGGTTAGTCCCCAAAAATGATATATAATTGCTTGAAAGTGTATATAAAACATCCAAGATTGATAATATAATAGGATGGAACAATCAAAAGTTATAGAAACGTTGGAGACGTATCAGTCACTGATCTGGTATTCTTCAAATCCTAATGTTATTTGTTTATTAATATTTGGGTTTTTCGATGTAATTCTTATGTTACATTAATGGTAATACTATATTTCTATATATTCCATTTTATAGTAACACTATATCTCCATGTAGTCCATTTACTATATCTTCATATAGTCAATTTGGAACTACACCATAGTCTATCAATAAACTTTTATTGATCCAGATTATATTCTATCGAAAACTTCTCAAGCCTCGATCTATATTATTTATAATATCCACAATTATGTTCATTCTCTAAAACTATTTCAAAATTTATAGCCCGATAGTTTATTTATAACAGTCATGAAGTTGTCTTGTGTAACCTTTACAATAAATAATTTGCGTAACTATTTACAACACTTTCTTCATCTCCTCTAAGGACAAAAAGTAAAACTTCCATCCAACTGAGGTACTTAATCTTTAACTAATCACCCTAGTGAACCTCTCTAGGATCAGTATGGTACTTACTACTAATGATTAGTTCATACGAGACACATGGCTTTGTACATTTGATAGCACACATGGGGAATTCAATCTTTGAATCAAATTGAACTCTATTCATCCACACATGCTCATCAACTATCGATTTCTACACACTGTTATGCTATGTGACATTCTGAGAAAACATTTTCTCCTTTTAAACTTCCTTAAAACTTTGTCATTGTACATTCCTTAGCATAATCATATGTTTCAATGTGTCGATATGGATTTTCATCTAATAATCCTAAGTCCCTTTTAGATACATGCTTTTAATCGTTTGTGCTAATATACTTTATATTATTTATGATCAAGTGATATGTTATACATATGGAAAAATGCCATAGAGCTCCCACTGAACTTCTTGTATCCACAAGTTTCTTGATAAGGATTACATTGTTCTCCAATTAATTTATCAAATTCCAGCTACTTGATACTTTATTGCAAATCATACTCATGGCTTGAAATATTTATATCATTCTGGTATTCTTTACAGAACCTTTTGGTTGTATCTTATATACATCCTGTGTGAAATCCCTTTAAAAATAGTTTTGTTACTCATTTGTTATATTTCAATAATATACAACACTTGCCATTGTAATCCATTTATACTTTTAGTGTTGCTACTAACAAGAATATTTGACAAGATCAACTCTTCCATTCCTACATAACTCTTTTGTAAACTTTTGTTTTTTGGGATCACTATCCATGAATAATAAAAGATCCATTTATACACCTTTTGAAGGTTTCATTAAGTTTAAAACTTGTTCCTTGTATATGGACTTCATTTTGGATTTCAATGGTTTCAGTAATACCTCTCTAGCTGGGCGCCATCACTGCTTCCTCATAGTGCGCAGGGTTTAATCTTCTTCTAAGATGAGATATTCAGTAGAATCGATAATCTTTCTTGACCTTTGCATTTTGTTAGATTAATTGAAGCTCCTACATCTAATATAGTAGATTCGTTTCACCGTTTTACGAACAAAAATACTCGAGAAGGTTTCTGATTTAGTCTTGTTTTAACTTGAGCTCGAGATTCCATAATCTCAGGAAGTTGTATCATCCTCCCACTTAATCTTTTAACGAGAAAACCTTTTGTGTAAAATAATCATTATTTTCACAAACACTCTTGTCCTTTCAATTTAGTGAGAGGAACACAAAACTTACAATGAAGCTTTTGTATAAAACTATTCAATAACTCTTTATAGCATTTATGAGACTTTTAGATGATGCATCTCTTTAGTGAATATTATGCTATTCCATTTATAAATCCCCAAAAAAATTATAAGAGCAGATAGGTAATAATAATTCCACAATTATTCAATTGCTTGGTAAACTTATGACTTTAGATATATTTCTTCATGAAAGAAGAGTCTTTGATTTTTTTTTCATAATGATATTACATCTTCAATCTGAATTTCTTTGAACTATTTCACATATTCTAGTCCTTATGTTATATCGAGTAAATAATATTTACTCATGACATCAATGAAGTATAAATATTCACCACGCCCTATTTTATCCATTGAATTTTATACATCACGATGTATTCAGTCAATTCAAATAAAAGATTATTATGCTTCATCTCTATGAAGATTAATTATCCGATACAACCAAACAGTGCCACACTCAAGAGGTTTTATTAGTCTTCTCAAGACGTTTAGCTTTAATGTTATAGATCACAAGCTTCAAGATTCATCACGAATAAACCTTCACAAATACAGGTTTAATCAAAAACATATTCTCATAATAATTCGAACAACTATTGTTTAAAACTTATAAGAATATCCATCTCATAACCCATAGGATAATGCATTACATAATTCCAAAGCAAAATAACTATTATTTTAGTTCTAAGATAAATCTTGAAGATAAACTAAAGACATAACTTTGACGGTCTCTGAGCAGCGATCCCATCACCATTCCTGACTTGTATCATGACTTCATTTCTTCAATCCTTGTGAGTTCTCTGTAGTCCCTGCATCAGTTTGCAAGACATGAGCAACCGATCAGTGTCAAATACGCATGACATATAGGATTTCATAAGTAGAATAACATTAACTTTGTATGAAGATTATACCTTTATCCGTTCTTCTTATCCTTCAAATACTTCTTGCAGTTACGCTTCCAGTGTCCCTTCTTCTTGCAGTAGAAACATTCAGTATCTTTAGAGGCTCCGCCCTTGTTCTTCTTCTGAGACTCAGCCTTACCAGCTTCAGTAGATTTCTTCTTCTTGGACTTGCCCTTCTTCTTGAAACTGGCGGTCTTATTGACCAGCTTCCGCAGTTTTGAGCATAGCAAACAACTCGTTTGCACTTTTCTCCATCCCATTCATGTTGTAATTCATGATAAAACCATCGTAAGATGGGGGAGTGAAGCAAGCACAATATCTGCATCGAGTGTTGGAGGAATTGCAATTCCAGAGAAGCCAGTCTATCAACATAGCCAACAAGCTTTACTATATGTTCTCTCATTGAGGAACCCTCTTTCATATTGCATTCAATAAAGGCCTTGGTGTCGGCATTCTGGGAATGGGGGTACCCAGACTTGCCTCCCTGCGGCCCACGACATGGCTCCATCAACGGACTGGTACGGCCCACCTTCGGCACCAACAACTCAAGACCCTCGCGAGGGGCCAAGCCTCGCGAGGCGGACGACACCAAGACCTCCAGAAGGAGCAACCCCCCTAGGCTGGCTGCTGAGGAGCGGAGATTTCTATGCAAGCCTCACCTCGCGAGGTTCAGATGACATGAGCCATGACGACCAAGGATAGGCGAGCGATAGCGGCCGCAGTGCAGCAGTTTCCTCTTTGGTGCTAAAGAGGCAAGCGCAGGCGCGGAGTCCCGGGGAATCAGCCAAAGGTTTCCATTCCCATGCAACAAGAGCAAGACTGCCATGACGGCAGGACAGAGGTCATCGCCGAGCCCACCACGGCATCACGACCAGAAGCTTTGTAGGCGAAGACTACTTTTGTCAGGATAAGATGTACTAGTTGTCTCCCTTCGAATTTGGCCATTGTGGGATCCCTCCCTGCCTTCATTTGGGAAGAGAACCAAGGCCACTATAAATAGGACCTGGCGACCACCATACAGGGGGACGGATCATTCAGATCATCCTCACCCCCACCAGCTCAAGAACACACCTCCTGAGGTTGTTCTTCCAATGTACTAGTTCATCCTCAGCCCCTTGAGGCCAATCCACCACAAAGCAGCAGTAGGGTTTTACACTGCAAGGTGCCCCGAACCTGGGTAAACTGCCTTGTCCTTCTAGTTCATCGAGCTAGGCCGTGAGATTCGCAAGTAGGCAGACCGGGAGGTTGAGTTCTTCGCACGCACCCCAGAGTTCGAATCTATCAAGGGTTTGTGGAGCCCAAAATCCGACATTTGGCGCGCCAGGTAGGGGTGCGTCGAAGATCCGCCTCTCCGTCCGTTGCGCTCCACCATTCAGCTCTCATGGCAGGCACTGCTCGGTCGACCGGACCGACGCGTGCTTTCGGGGGAGCCGTGGGCCTCCGAGCTTTCACCCCCGCCCTGCGGCAGGTGCAGTGGCCACCCAAGTTCAGGCCGGAGCTGCCGCCCCGATTCGACGGCGTGGCGGACCCGGCAGGTTTTCTCCACGCATACGAGGAGGCAGTTTTGGCACCCGGCGGCGATGACAAGGTCATGGCAAACTGGCTTCCCATGGCCCTCGCGGGCGCGCCGCATGCCTGGCTTCTCTGTTTGTCAGAGTCTTCAGTGGCCTCCTGGGAGGAGCTGCGTGGCCTCTGCATTGCGCGCTTCGCGGCACCGGCGCCCCACGCCGTCGCAACCCTCCTCGTTTCACAGGCGCCGCCCTCGGACCACCACTTCAAGCAATTCTTTCGCCAGGTGGGCGCCGCCCACGTGCAGCGGGGATCTCCTCCGGGCTGGGTGGCGCCTAAGGCTGACCTCACCTTCGACTCGGGGGACCACCCTGCGACTCCCGCAGGCGCCGGCGCGCTCCCGATGCTCTGCACCCCCACCATCTGCAACGTGGCGGTCACCTAGACCCTCATCGATGGTGGAGCCGGCCTCAATGTGCTTTCTGCGGAAGCATTCGACTTGCTTCATGTACCCCATGGCCGGCTCCGCCCCACCAAGCCCTTCTCCGGAGTCGTCGAGGGCTCCACCTACCCCCTAGGGCAGATCCGCCTCCCCGTCACCTTTGGCACCCGCGACAACTACCGCACCGAGCTCATCAACTTCGACATCGCCCGCATCGGCCTCCCGTACAACGCCATCCTTGGGTACCCTGCGATGGCCAAGTTCATGGCAGCAACTCACCCTACCTACAATCTCATGAAGATGCTGGGAAGCAGCGGCGTCCTCACCGTGGCATGCGACACCAAGGACGCGCTATTGGCCCACAAGCTCGCCTTCAGGGCCATGGCAGCCGCACGGCCAAGCGAGGAAGGGGCCACTGATGCTCCGGGGGCTGCGCCAACAAAGAAGAAGCAATTGTTCTCCCAAGATCGTGCCGAGACGAAGCAGGTGCCGGTTGATGAAGACGGGGCATCGAGCGCCACCTTCACCATACACGCCGGCCTCCCCCCAGATCAAGAAAAGGCGTTGGTCAGCTTCTTACGCACGAACAAGGAAGTGTTCGCCTGGGAGCCCAAGGATCTGGTTGGGATCCCGAGGGGAATAATCGAGCATCACCTGAGGATGCGCCCTAACGCGCGTCGGATGAAACAGAAGGCGCGCCGGCAGTCCATGGAGAAGCAGTCGTTCCTCGTCCAAGAGACCTCGCAAGCTGTAGGAGGCTAGTGTTATCCAGGAGGTGCGGTACCTGGAATGGCTGGCAAACCCAGTTATTGCCCAAGAAAGGCGGGAAGGAGCGCATGTGCATCGATTTCACCAACCTCAACAAGGCTTGCCCTCAAGACCCCTTTCCGCTTCCACGCATCGGCCAGATCGTCGACTCCACCGCCGAGTGCGATCTGTTGTGTTTCATGGACGCCTTTTCGGGCTATCACTAAATCAAGATGGTAGTGCAGGATGTTGAGAAGACGGATTTCTTGACCCCTTGCGGGGTGTACTGCTACACTTGCATGCCGTTTGGGCTGTGTAATGCCGGAGCAACCTTCCAGTGGCTGATGCACATCGCTCTGGGCCAGCAGCTCGGGAGGAACGCCGAGGCCTACGTCGACGACATAGTGGTGAAGTCTCGGGAGGCAAGGACCCTTATTGAATACCTGGAAGAAACATTTGCCAGCCTGCGCAAGGTGGATCCACGACTCAATCCGGAGAAATGTGTGTTTGGCGTCCCCTCCAGCAAGTTGCTGGGTTTCCTGGTGTCGCACAAGGGGATCGAGGCTAACCCGGAGAAAGTCAAGGCCATAGAAAGGATGAGCCCGCCATAGACCCTCAAGGAGATGTAGAAGCTGGCGGGCTATGTGACCTCGCTGCGGCGCTTCATTTCCAAGTTGGGAGAACACGCCCTCCCATTCTTCAAGCTGAAGAAAAAGAAAGAACCATTCGAGTGGACTCCGGAGGCTGACGCGGCCTTCCAAGACCTCAAGAGGTACCTCACCAGCCCTCCGGTGATGGTAGCACCATGTCCCCTTGAGCCCTTGGTGCTCTACCTAGCCGCCACGCCTCACTCTGCCAGCGCAGCGCTGGTGGCGATGAGGGAGGAGTGCCCGACCAAGGGCTCATGGCAGAGCACCTCGTCACCGAATGGGGCACCGCGGTCTCAGGATGGCGCTCCTAAGGCCCCGGCCGCCTCGCCAGTCAATGACGCTCCTGAGACCTCGGCCACCCCCCGGGAGTGGAGCTCCTGAGGACGGTGCTCCTGAGGACACGACTGCCATGACGGACGACAAGGCCCCTGAGGGCCCACAGACTCAGGAGGTGCAAGACCTCACCGATGCCACCTCCCTCATCGAGCACCCGGTGTACTTCGTTAGCACGGTGCTATGTGAGGCGCGAGCACGCTATCCCATGCTGCAAAAGCTCTTGCTCGCGCTCCTCGTCGCCTCCCGGAAGCTGCACCACTACTTCCAGGGCCACCCCATCAAGGTTGTCTCAGCTTACCCACTGGAGAGGGTGCTCCGGAGCCCCAACGCCGCGGGAAGGGTCGCAGAGTGGAACATCCAGCTACAAGTGTTCCAGCTGGAGTTCAGCACCACCAAAGTCATCAAAGGTGCGACCCTCGCAGATTTCGTGGCAGAATGGACTGACGTCCCCCACCGTGAAGTATGTGAGGACCGCTCTCTCCTGCCCGGAGGTGAGGCACCAGATGGATGGGTCATGTACTTCGATGGTGCGTTTGCACGCCAGGGCGCGAGGGCTGGAGCAGTGCTCATTTCGCCCACCAAGGACAAGCTCTACTACACCCTGCAGCTCTGCTTCCAGCACAGCGAGAAGGTCTCCAAAAACATTGCGGAGTACAAGGGCTTGATCGCCGGACTCAAAGGCACCATGGCTCTGGGGTTCAGGCGCCTCACAATCAGGGGTGACTTGCAGCTCCTCGTCAACTTCTCCAACAAAGAGTACAAGCCAAAGGACGAGCACATGGAGGCATACCATGAGGAAGCACGAAATATTGAGAAACAATTCTTGGGCCTGGAATTGCAGCACGTGCCGCACGGCACGAACAAGGAGGCGGACGTCATCGCAAAGAGGGCATCTCGATGTTTGCCTCAGGAGCCTGGCGTCTTCGAGGATTGACTCTTCAAGCCGTCGGCAGCTCCCCCCTCTACAGAGTCGGCACCACCCCAGGAGGATCTCCCCCAGGCTCCCCCGTCGGGCGCCCCAGCTTGTGGCCCAACCTTCGGAGCCCGCCTCCTCCTCGCACTCGAGCCTCGGGAGGGGTGCTGGATAGAGGAGTTCAAGACGTACCTGCTTCAGGGCACCCTGCCAAAGAAGGATGAAGACGCGGAGCACGTGGCTTGCCAGGCCACTGGATACTGCATCCAGGACGGTGAGCTCTATCGGAGATGTTCAAACGACGTTTCTTTATGGTGCATCTCCAAGGAGCAGGGATGTGAACTACTGGCCGACATACATGGTGGGGACTGCAGGCATCACTCCTCATGGCGCACCCTCGTGGGCAAGGCGTCCGCAGCGGGTTCTACTGGCCCATGGCGCTCAATGATGCCACCGAGCTGCTAAGATCTTGTGAAGCCTGCTAGTTCCATGCCTAGCAGATCCATCAGCCTGCTCAGGAACTCCAGACCATCCCGCTCTCATGGTCGTTCGCAGTCTGGGGGCTGGACATCTTGGGGCCATTCCCTTGAGCGCCCAGGGGCTACCGCTACCTCTACGTCACCATTGACAAGTTTACCAAGTGGGCGGAGGTGGAGGCCGTCCGTACCATTCCGGCCGGCTCGGCCGTCAAGTTCATCAAGGGCCTCGTGAGCCGGTTCGAGGTTCCTAATCGCATCATCACCGACAACGGCTCGCAGTTCACCAGCAACCTTTTCAAAACATACTGTACTAACCTTGGAACGTAGATATGCTACACTTCGGTGGCACACCCCAGGAGCAACGGCTAGGCCGAGCGTGCCAATGCAGAGGTCCTGAGAGGCCTCAAGGCGAGAACCTTCAAGAAGAAGCTCGAGGCTTGCAGCAGGGGCTGGC
The DNA here is from genome assembly GCF_018294505.1 of Triticum aestivum. Classification (NCBI taxonomy): domain Eukaryota; kingdom Viridiplantae; phylum Streptophyta; class Magnoliopsida; order Poales; family Poaceae; genus Triticum; species Triticum aestivum. The sequence continues at coordinate 194,089,496 of NC_057796.1, forward strand.
TCGATGGGCTCCAGTCCGTGTTGTGGTCCATCCGCACCACTGCAACCAAGCTGACAGGCGAGACTCCGTTCTTCCTCATCTACGGAGCTAAAGCGGTTCTCCCACACGAGGTCAAGCATTTCTCTACACGGGTCTTGGGATTTGATGAGGCACGACAGGACGCCACGTGGGGGATGGACCTCGTGCTGGGGAGGAACGCCACCGCCAAGCCTCGCTCCAAGCGACAAGGTATCAACAGGCGCTGCGGCGGTACCACTGTCGCAGCGTCCGCTCCAGGACGCTCGAGGTGGGTGATCTCGTCCTAAGGCGGGTGCTCTCTATGGGAAGGGCTGCATAAGCTCTCGCCCATGCGGGAGGGCCCGTTCAGGATCGCCCGTGTCTCCAGCTCTAGCGCCGCGCGCCTGGAGACACGGGACGGGATCCCCATCCAGAACTCCTGGAACATCCAGCACCTCCGGAAGTTCTACCCATGAAGCAAGGCCCCGTGCCCGTGAAGGTCTCCGCTCGTGACACTTTCACGTAATAATGAGTTGAGGCTGTACACGCCCCGGAATCTCCTGAGTACTGCCCGCGAGCCTCACGGGGGCTCCCACCCACATCCTAGTGGCAGCACTTAGCTCCGCGCTAGTGAGAAGACTAGTCTACGTGCCGGACGTAGCAGTTCTTTTGCTTGCTTTCTGTAGCTGGTTTGCAACTTCTTAATGGAATTTCGATTTTTTTGCGTTTCTCGTTTGCCAAAGTTGGAATTTTCTCTACTCTTGCTTTGATCATGATGCAGAGCATCCCAAGGTCATCCCCATGGACCTACCTACGTCTCCCACGACACCACTTGGACCTATGACAAGAGCCCGAGCAAAGGCTATCGAAGATAAGGTGAACTCGCTCCTTTCTGAACTACCACTTTCTATACATGAGACATGGTTGCTACCTCAAGCGGAAACACAATGTGTGATTAGGTACTGGGAGGAAAGCCACGGAACATTTAAATCCAATGGACAAGACGGCGAGGACACCAAGTGCGAAGGACAAGAAGAAGAGCTGCCACGGAAGCTACAACGACCGGACGACCGGCCCAGACCGGACGTACGGCCCCTAAAGGTCACGCCAGCCCAAGGAAACCAGGCCAACGAATGCTACAGCGGCCGGACGTCCGCCCAGGACCGGACGTCCGACTTCTCCCAGGCCCCGGACGACCGAACCTCTCCGGACGACCGTCGCCACGCCAACAGAACGTAATTTACGGAAATCCGAGGATCTCCGGACGACCGGACGTCCACGAGCCTCCGGACGACCGATACCTTACGGACGTCCGGCCCCTGGCTGTGTCCAGTTGCGGGCTGAGGCCCATGTACCCTTCACTTTGGCCCCTTTAGTACTACGACTATAAATAGACCTCTCACTCGTCCTAGCTAGGGTTAGCGTTGTGATAGCTCATTTGTGAGATAGAGCCTCACTCATCCATATGGATCTACTTCTTGAGAGAGACCGCGACCCCTCTACGGAGAAGATCCCCCTTGGATTCAAGACCCCCTCTTGGGTGGCCCCATCAAGACCTCCTCTCAGAGTAGAACCGGTTACCCTTTATATCGTCCTTTGTTGATCGTGGATCTTGTATCTCCTCTCGTGTTTCGAGGATCTAGCATATGTGTGACCATATCTTGTTGGTTTGAGTGATTCTATTGTGCTTTCCCTCATGTTTCCCGTCGTGTTCTTCTTGTTCTTAGTTGGGATCCGCTCCTTTCGTGAAAGATCGGCCGCATAGGGTTCCACCCTACATCATCTTGGTATCATGAGCCACATTGATCACGATTTCGGAGCCCCCTCTCTTTGTTTTCTAGCTTGATTTTGTTGATTTTGTCCCAAATTCGAAAATTCCCCACAAAAATAGCCCCAATTCTTTTTTGTGATTTGTTGGTGTGATGAAGTTTTGTTGGATTTGATCCATGGATTTGCTTTTCCATGAGTGGATATCGCTTCCCCCCATAATCTCCACCATTTCCATCCACAAAATCGCCCGGATTTGACGGTTTTTGACTTCTCCACGACGAACCCTAGTAGTTCATCCCGTGGCCGAGATCGAATAGACACCGGACATCCGACAGCCTCCGGACGTCCGACAACCGGAAGACCGCTCCCCTACGGACGTCCGTTGATCACTGACGAAACCGAACTTTTTCGCCCGAAAATTTTCAGCCACCGCCCCACTTCCGCATACGCATTCCAATACCTCCACCACTTCCGCATAGCACCACCATAGCTTTTCCGCTACCTCTTTCAACACGATTTTGACACGTTTTGGTCTTTGCGAATTTGAGTTGCAGTTCCCGTGTCCTATTGTGTTTCGGCTATCTAGGTACGGTTCGACATCGACATCACCGCCACTCATCTTCGCCACGGACTCCTCATCAACACCGTCAACCGTTCTTGCTTACTTACCAACATCAACGGTAAACTCATCTTGCTATCGTGATATCATCATACATTCTTGCCATTGCATTGATAACCACCATAGACCATTTTTGCGTACCTTACCCTTCGAGACTAGCCTTTGAGTATTGCCGGCAACGTGACTTCTGCACATTAGTGATCATACTTCCCATAGCATACATACCATATCATCGTGGTGCATATCTTGGTATCATCTCTTGTGTCACAAAGTTGTCATCGCATATACTCAATTGCTATCTTGGTTCGTGAAGCATTGCATGAGAAAAGAGCTCCAACGAGAAAGAGCCAAACAAGCTTTTAAGCAAAATGGAAAGATAAGAAAAGAGCTTATAAGCAAGAACCATAGCATCATACAACATTAAGATTGTCATATTCGATCATCTTGGATCATATCATCGGAATACCATACAAATAGCATACTTGGGATAGAAGTCGTTGCATTTTTGCTTAGTAGGTTGTGCACAAGTTCGTATGCGCCTATTGTGCAATCGTGCTAGCGTCTCTCTAGTGTTGTGCAACAAGAGCATTTTCGTGGATTCCACATTTTGGCTCATTCCTTGGTTGCACGACCCCACTTATCTATTTGTGTGTGTGTTTCCGTGTACCTTATCTTGCTATTGGTCTACTTGTTGCATTTGCAAATTTGCGAATCTTTTCCAACATTATTGAGTCTCACTAGCAATTGCATCCAATTTTGTGCCACCATCCTAACCGAGCTCCACCATAAGCTTTTACTTGTGTAGGTGTGAGAAACCGACAAGAATTGGTACCAATTGTGCTATTTCCTTGTTACACATTGGAGTGATCATTGATCCACCTTCAACATCGGTCAAGGTACATTTGGTATAAGTACTTCTCTTTCTCCCACTCACATATTTGCTTGAAATGATGGATAGGCCAAGTACTTCTACCAACCCACTCTTCCTTGAGTAAGACGGCGATCCGAACAACTACGTCACCAAGCTACACCTATTTGGAACGCAACGAGCCTTGCATGAAGAGCAACTAGCAATGAGCGACCGCATCGACAACCTCGCCACCGACTTGCGACTCTTCGAGCAACGTATAAGAGACTACTTCGACAACAAGATCGACGAACAAAAGCACAAGAACAATGCAAGAATGGACGAGATTCATGCCTTGTTGGTCAACCGCTCTTCTACCACTTCGTCCTACTCAAGAAGGAGCCACTCGAGTCGACACGCCGACGATACTATCTCCAGCTCAAGTACTCCGACATCGAACACTCTTCGACGAGCCACGCGACAAGACCGTCACGCCAACCGCAATCCTCTACAAGACACCGACTCTCAAGAGCAAGCTCGCGCACAAGAACATCGACATCGTCAAAACCAAGCTACATTCGCGCAAGCACAATAACGGCAACGACAATGAGAAGAAGAGGAGCGAGCACGACAACACCAAGATGCACAAAATGCTGAGGCACAATGCCAAGAACAACAACTACGTGAAGCTCAAGCACTTGAGGCGCAACGTGCCCTTCGTGATTCAAGTCGAGCCGTAGCCAACCGAGGCCGACAAGCTCGTGAGCATCGAGAAGCACTTCGTGATAAAGTTCATGAGCGGATTTATCAATCACGTGTGCATCGTCAAGCTCCTCATCAAGATCGACAAGCGCCTCCTCAAGCTAGAGAAGAACCTTAAGTTCGCCAAGAACATGAATACAATGGAAATCCTCCAAGACAAGAGCAACATGAGGTAGACAACCCTCCTCGCCAAGAGCAACATGAGTTTGTCAATCCTCAACGACATGGGCGTCATCATCCTCGACCCCAACACACTGAAGAGCAACGCTACGGTAAGCTAAAGTTCACCATGCCCAAGTTTTCTGGAAGCAATGACCCCGAAGAGTACATATCATGGGCATTGGAAGTCGACAAGATCTTTCGCTTGCACAACTATGAAGAAGAGAAGAAGATAGCGATGGCATCCCTTGAGTTCCAAGACTACGTCCTCATTTGGTGGGAACAAGTCATTGAGCGCCGAGCGGCAAGAGGTGAACCACCCATCACTACTTGGGCGCAAATGAAGGATATCATGAGAGCACGCTTCATGCCTACCTACTACAACCGCAACCTCTTCAAGAAACTCCAACTCCTCAAGCAAGGAACCAAGAGCGTTGAAGAGTACTACAAGGAAATGGAGATTGCCATCATACGAGCCAATGTCACGGAAGATGATGAGCAAATTATGGCACGTTTCTTGAATGGACTCAATCATCTTATCAAGAAGATCGCCGACTTCCAACCATACTCGAACTTCATCGAGCTAGTGCATCAATGTAACGCCCGGATAATTCTGCTACAATAATCTCATGCTAATGATGCCACGTCATCGCGATTCCTGTTGTTAACCCCGCGATGATTCAATCAAATTCAGATTCAAATTTCAATTTAAACAAAAGGCAAAAGTAAATAAAAGAAAAGGAGGAAACAAACAAAAAACATAACAGAAGGAGACCGACTGGCCAACTGGGCCAACTGGCCACCCACGCGGCCCACCCTGCTACCCCTGGCCTATTAGGCCACACCCCCGAACCCTAACCACCAGACCCCCCCCCCCACTTCCCCCCACTCACCCACGCTCCCCTCCTCCCCCCGATTCGGGATCTGGATCGAGTCACGCCCCGACCCTCGCCGCTCGCCCCGACACCGCACCGTCTCCGGCGCCCCGACGCCGCCGTCGCTGACCGCCAACACCCGTCGCCTCCCCGACCCCGAGCCGGCGCACTGCCACCTCGACATCGTCGCTCTGGGCCTCGCCGCCTCGTCCGGGACTGCGCCGTCGCCGGACTTACTCGTCCCCGTCGCTGTCGTCCGCCTCGTCCTCTCCCTCGCCCGACCACCCCGAGCCACGCCGCCCCTCTTCCCAGCACCAAACGTGAGGACCCCCCCGTCTCCCTCTTCCTCCTATCACCGACGTGCACACGAACCTGGCTGTCGCCGCTCGCCGCGGTCACCCGCGCCCTCCCCTCGTGCGGTCACGCTCCCCGTCGCCCGGCCCGCGCTCCTGTGCATCCCCGCGTCGCCCGCGCCCTCTCACGCTGCACCGCTGCACGTCGGTCTGCCCCACGCACCGCATCACGCACGCGCTCATCACCGGTTGCGCCCGTCCACCGTTTGCCCCGCTCCAACGGCCGTCCTAGCTAGCCCCTGGCCGCCGGCCAGCGCCGCCAGCCTCTGCTGTGGCCGCTGCCACGCCCCTGGACGTGTGCCCAAGCGGGCTGGCGCCCAAGCGCCCGCATCCGACGCCCATCACCCGCTATGGCCCCCTGGGCAGATGACAGATGGGGCCCACGCCCCTGTCTTGTTAGAAATAATAATAAAACAAAAAAGAAAATGTAATTTAAAAATAAAAATAATCAAATTGTCTGTTTAGTTTACCTAATTAACTTGATTAGTTAATTAAAAATTGTTAATTAGTTGTTAGTCTATGACAGAACGACCCCACACGTCAGTGTTGACTTTCGTCAACTCTGTTGACTGTTGATGTCATGATGACATCATGCTGATCCAATAACCCCATTTTAGATTTAATATTAATTTTAGAATATGTTTAAATCTTTGAAAATTCATAGAAAATAATACGTAACTTGGATGAAAAAAAATTATACATGAAAGTTGCTCAGAACGACGAGACAAATCGGACTACGCTCTCCGTTCATCTGTCACATGCCCCTAGCATAGCGAACATCGAACTTTTCCCCTCCGGTTCATCTGTTCGAAAATGCCTAACTCCGGGAAAACTTTCCCCGATGTTATTCCCCTTCGCCGGTATCGCTAGTACTGCGTTAGAACACGCCTAGTGCTGCCTATTATCATGTCATGCATCTGTGTGCCTTATATTTACTATTTCTTCCCCCTCTTCTCTCTGGTAGACCCCGAGACAGCTGCTGATGCCCCTGTGATCGACTACGTCGACGACGACCCTTCTTCCCTTTCAACGGAGCTTCCAGGCAAGCCCCCCTTTGATCATCCTGATATCGCCCATTCCATTCTCTCATGCTTGCATTAGATTTTGCTACTGTAATTGATTGCTCCTATCTGATGCATAGCCTGCATTTGTACCTGCTGTTGTACCTTACCTGCTTATCCTAAACTGCTTAGTATAGGTTGGTTAGTGATCCATCAAGTGACCCCGACATTGTCCTTGTTGGCCCTGCTTCATCATCGATGACTCGATCAACGTGATCGACGACCAGAGCCCGACACCTCACATCACATCACGCCCCTTTTGTTGCTCGACTCTGCAGAGTTACCATAGAGCGCCGAGGGTGGAACCTCATACATCACTCCTGATGAGATCTCTGTAGTGTAGCTATTCGTTCGTGGTCATCGAGGGTGGTTCCTCCTTCACCATTCCTGATATGGCTCTGTCGTGCAACACCTCAAATGTCAACCTCGAGGGTGGTTCCTCTTATGTTCACCTTGATGATTACATCGAGTGGAATCCACCGGGGGTGATTCCTCGGGTTTTTCCCTTGATGTCTGGACACACGGTTACCTTGACTTTACTTGAGACAGTTGTGAAAGCCGGGCAGGCCCGGAGAGCACCCGTGTGATGTGACGGTGGCGCCTAGCTGTTTAGCGGTATCACCCAGGAGGGGTGATAGCTCCGGACTTGTCCCGACAGCCGTCACTACTTTAATTGTTAACAGGTTTGGGCATTTGTTCTGAGTTAGCCTCTGGCCTTTGCGCACTAACCACCATGCGAGAATAGTTATGGGCCTTTACATCGCAGTATCAGCTGAAGCTTTGTCAGATGTCCAGTTCAGTATTGTGGCACGGTCGGATCATGCTGGCCATCCGAGGTGGTGCTGGTATTCACCCTGCTCGCAACGACCCGGAGTGCAACGGGCGATGGGCCCAGACCCCGGAGTGCTTGATGTAGACTGGAAGGGACCTCTCTGTTGAGCCTAGGTTGGGCTGTGACGTGTTGATCTTCCGAGGCCGGGCATGACCCAGGAAAGTGTGTCCGGCCATAGCGATCGAGCGTGTTGGGTAACGTGGTGCACCCCTGCAGGGAAGATATATATTCGAATACCGCGTACATGGTAATGGACGTTCAGACTTATATCATGATCTTATACAACTAGAAATGGATACTTGATATGTGATGGATATGTGGCTCCGGGATTGCTTTCTCGTAGGGAGTCAAGGAAGGATCTCTGGGCCCTAATACTACAACATGCTTGTTAATTATAAACGGCTATTCTTTACTCTTCTACATGCTGCAAGATGCTTGGAGCTGCTTGAAGATGCTAGTCTTCGATAGGCTAGGCCTTCCCCTCTATTCTGGCTTTCTGCAGTTCAGTCCACAAACACAACCCTTCCATTTGATACCAATGCATACTTAGTTTAGATCTGATGCTTGCGAGTACTTTGGATGAGTACTCACGGTTTCTTTTCTCTCCCTTTCCCCCCTTCTTTCTTCTTTCTGGTTGTTGCAACCAGATGGTGGATCCCAGGAGCAAGATGCCACCCCAGTCGACTACTACTACTAATACCCAGAGGGTGCCTACTACTACTTGGAGACCGCCGACGACCAGGAGTAGTTAGGAGGTCCCAGGCAGGAGGCCTTGCCTCTTCGATTGTGTTGCTTTTGTCCTAGCCTTCTTAAGGCATCCTTGTTTAACTTATGTCTGTACTCAGATATTGTTGCTTCCGCTGACGCTTGTGTATCGAGCTATATATTCGAGCCCTCGAGGCTCCTGGCTTGTAATATAAAGCTTGTATGTTTTATTTGTGTCTAGAGTTGTGTTGTAATATCTTCCCGTGAGTCCCTGATCTCGATCGTACACATTTGCGTGTATGATTAGTGTACGGTCGACCCGGGGGCGTCACAAGTTGGTATCAGAGCCGACTGTCTGTAGAATCCCCCTTTCCAACTCCTTGGCCGAAGTTGAGTCTAGTCTTTCAAAAACAGTTTTACTAACATGGCTGTGTGGCTTACGGGCCCACATCGCCATCGGGTGGTATTAGGATCTTTTATTCCTCGTCTATACTCTGGGAATCTGACCTCTCTTCTATTCGGGTTAAATGATTTTGATAACTCTAACATTAGGATCTCGTGATCACATCCACCCAGAGGTTTGTGTTACCCCTTCCTTGAATTGAGGGCCAAGATCTGCTTCACAATGTTCATTGGTCGTAGGATCCTCTTATCGAGGGCACCCTGCATTGTCACTTTCAAATTCCTCGCTCTAGAGGTTTTCCCTGACATTGATGTTGCCTTTGCTATGTCCCGTTGTGGTCTCCCTCCGTTGCGTGCATGCGTGTCGCCTAATATGTCTAGGGTGTTTCTCTTATCCGAGCTCATACGAACATCGTGTAATTGGCCTAGTATATGAGTATATGTACCAGTATGTCCTTAATGACTACTACATTGTACATACTTCGCCTTTGCTCGTTGTCCAAGATACATCATGACTGACTCCATACACTTGCACCAACCTTTGCTGAACTTCCCCCTGTTGCATTTAAGCAGGATGGTTAGACCCGCTGGTCATGGTCGCCCGAATACATGGCCAGAATGATTCAGCAGTTGAGCTGAATCGCCAGTTCATGCAAGGAGTCATGGGTCAGTTTCCGTGTCCCAATTTGAATCAGCAGCCAACCCCAGTAGCGCCGCAATACTTTGCGCATATCAACCCTGTCATCTACCGTAGCTCAACTCATCCCTTGATGCTGATGACTGGCTCCGTGACATCGCCTCGAGTTGGAGTCTACTGATATAGCCCCTGCCAACTATGTCACCTTCACGGCTTAATACCTAAAAGGTCTCGCTGCTCCATGGTGGGACAGCCACAGGCATTCCTTACCTATTGGAACTACCAACACTTGGCCGGAATTCCAAGCTGCATTTCGCGGGCCAATGTCGAACCGCCATGGTTAGTCACAACGTCCCCGTTGAAATTGAAGGATTGGAATTTCATGTTTCCCCCATTGTTTTGAAGTCTTCCAATATTGCTCATTCTGGGAATGGAATGATTGAAAACAAATACCGCTTCTACCATTTGCGCCACTAAAACTATGTATCTACTACCTCCTTTGAGTGAGATAATAAGCATCTTGTTTGAAATGCCGAAGCATGGATTTATTCCTTGGATGCGTTAAATGCTTCTCCTCTTGTGAGAATTGAAAACGCTCCAGTTGTTTGTGAATTCCAAGATACCTTTCCAAAAGAGCTACCCAGTCCATGACCTTGAACTTGTTGTAGTTAAATTTGCACTAAAGTTGTGGCGAGATTTCCTTCTTGGTAATCATTGCGAGATCTTCATCGATCATCAAACTCTAAAGTAACTATTTACTCAGCTAGATCTAGATCTCCATCAACAATGATGTATGGAATCAATTACAGACTATGACTATGGTATTTCCTATACACCAGGCAAGGCTAATGTAATGGTTGATGCTTTGAGCCGTCATATTGCAATCACCCCGAGGTTCGAAAAGTTCAGCCCTCGCTTGTTGAAGAATTCAGAAAGTTGAACCTCCATATCGTTCCTCCTGGTGCACTCGCACCCCCTCCTCCAGAATTCCGCAAGATGAACCTCCGCGTTGTTTCCCAGGGTTCCCTCAATACCCTGGCTATCGAACCAGATCTCTTGGACTCCATCAAGAGAATGCAGGGATATGACTCTCAAGTTGAGAAGATTAAACGCTACCTCGCAGAAGGAAAGCCCTCATTCTTGACTGTTGTGATGATGGCACTTTGTACTTCAAAGGCCGCCTAGTCGTGCCGTGTAAGGAGAAAAACCTGGATATGACTAAGAAAGTTATGGAAGAAGCTCATGACACTCCATTGTCTATACATCCCGGTAGTACCAAGATGTACCAAGACATTCGTCAGAGATTCTGGTGGTCAAATATGAAGCAATACATTGCTCGTTATGTTGCTGAATGTGACGTTTGCCGTCGTATCAAAGAAGAACATCAAAGGCCCGCTGGAACTCTGCAACCTATCTCTATTCCTGAATGAAAATGGGACCATGTTGAAATGGACTTCGTCACTGGATTTCCCAAATTGCAGAAAGGTAATGATGCTATACTTGTCGTCATTGACCGGCTTTCCAAAGTTGCACATTTTCTGGCCATCAAAGAAACCATAACTACTAGTCAGTTGGCAACCCTCTACATGTCCAGAATTGTTTCGCTCCATGATATTCCATCGGTTATCAGCTCAAACCGTGGCAGCTTATTCACTTCAAGATTTTGGGCAAGTTTCCAAGAAGCTATGGGAACTCATCTGTCTTTCAGCACTGCTTTTCACCCTCAGTCGCAGGGACAAGTTGAACGTGTCAATCAAGTTCTCGAAGACATGCTTCGAGCTTGTGTCATTTCCTTTGGCAAGAAATGGGAGGAATCTCTACCGTATGCTGAGTTCTCCTACAACAATAGCTATCAGGCTAGTCTGAAGATGGCCCCCTTCGAAGTGTTATATGGACGAAAGTGCCGAATCCCTCTGAACTGGTCAGAAACTGGGGAACGTCCACTCTTCGGCCCGGATATTATCCAACACATTGAGGAACAAGTCCACATCATTCGCGAGAATCTCAAGACTGCTCAGTCGCGTCAGAAAAGTCAGTATGACCGTCATCACAAAGACATGGTCTATCAACCTGGCGAAAAGGCTTATCTTCGAGTTACACCAATGAAGGGTGCACACCGCTTCAGGCTCAAGGGCAAGCTAGCTCCTTGCTATATTGGTCCATTCACTATTCTTGAAAGGCGTGGAAAAGTGGCATACCAGTTGGAACTACCGCCAAACCTTTCTCAGGTTCACGATGTGTTCCACGTGTCACAACTTCGCCGCTGCTTCAAGGACCCAATCCGAGCAGTGGATCATGAAGTGCTCGAGTTGCAACAGGACCTCTCCTATAAACAGCATCCGATCCGCATTCTCGACCAAACTGGACGCCGCACACGTCAGAAGGCCATCAAGTTCCTCAAGGTCCAGTGGTCGCATCACTCTGAAGACGAAGCCACTTGCAAACGCGAGGATCGCCTGCGTGATGAATACCCCGATTTGTTTCCTTCTACCTCCTAAATCTCGGGACGAGATTTCTTGTAGTGGAGGAGAATTGTAACGCCCGGATAATTATGCTACAGTAATCTCATGATAATGATGCCACGTCATTGCGATTCCTGTTGTTAACCCCGCGATGATTCAATCAAATTCGGATTTAAATTTCAATTCAAACAAAAGGCAAAAGTAAATAAAAGAAAAGGAGGAAACAGACAAACAAAAAAACATAACAAAAGGAGACCGACTGGCCAACCGGGCCAACTGGCGACCCACGCGGCCCACCCCCGCTAGCCCTGGCCTATTAGGCCACACCCCCGAACCCTAACCACCATATCCCCCCCACTTCCTCCACGCACCCACGCTCCTCTCCTCCCCCCGATTCGGGATCTGGATCGGGCCATGCCCCAACCCCTGCCGCTCGCCTCGACACCGCACCGTCTCCGGCGCCCCGACGCCGCCGTCGCTGACCGCCGACACCCGTCGCCTCCCCGACCCCGAGCCGGCGCACCGCCACCTCGACATTGTCGCTCTGGGCCTCGCCGCCTCATCCACGAACGCGCCGTCGCCGGACTTCCTCGTCCCCGTCGCCGTCGTCCGCTTCGTCCTCTCCCTCGCCGGACCACCCCGAGCCACGCCGCCCCTCTTCCCAGCACCGAACATGAGGACCCCCCGTCTCCTCCTTCCTCCTATCACCGCCGTGCGCGCCCGCGGACCTGTTGTTGCCGCTCGCCGCGATCACCCACGCCCTCCCCTCGTGCACTCACGCTCCCCGTCGCGCCGCCCGCGCTCCCGTGCATCCCCGCGCCGCCCGCGCCCTCTAACGCTGCATAGCCGCCTGCCACTCCGCCCCACGCACGGCGTCGCACGCGCGCTCATCACTGGCTGCGCCCGTCCGCCGTTTGCCCCGCGCCAACGGTCGTCCTAGCTAGCCCCTGGCCGCCGGCCAGCGCCGCCAGCCTCCGATGTGGCCGCTATGGCGCCCCTGCGCGTGTGCCCAAGCGCCCACATCCGACGCCCAGCACCCGCTATGCCCCCCTGGGGGGATGACAGATGGGGCCCACGCCCCTGTCTTGTTAGAAATATTAAAAAACAAAAAAGAAAATGTAATTTAAAAATAAAAATAATCAAATTGTTAATTAATTAATTAATTAGGTAATTAATTGACTTAATTAAATTTGTTTAGTTTACCTAATTAACTTGATTAGTTAATTAAAATTGTTAATTAGTTGTTAGTCTATGACAGAACGGCCCCACACGTCAGTGTTGACTTTGGTCAACTCTGTTGACTGCTGATGTCATGATGACATCATGCTGATGCTATAACCCCATTTTAGATTTAATATTAATTTTAGAATATGTTTAAATCTTTGAAAATTCATAGAAAATAATCTGTAACTCGGATGAAAAAGTTTTATACATGAAAGTTGCTCAGAACGACGAGACGGATCGGAATACGCTCTCTGTTCATCTGTCACGTGCCCCTAGCATAGCGAACATCGAAACTTTCCCCTCTGGTTCGTCTGTTCGAAAATGCTTAACTCCGAGAAAACTTTCCCGGATGTTATTCCCCTTCGCCGGTATCGCTTAGTACTGCGTTAGAACACGCCTAGTGCTGCTTATTGTCATGTCATGCATCTGTGTGCCTTATATTTACTGTTTCTTCCCCCTCTTCTCTCCGGTAGACCCCGAGACCGCTGCTGATGCCCCTGTGATCGACTACGTCGACGACGACCCTTCTTCCCTTTCAGCGGAGCTTCCAGACAAGCCCCCCTTTGATCATCCTGATATCGCCCATTCCATTCTCTCATGCTTGCATTAGATTTTGCTACTGTAATTGATTGCTCCTATCTGATGCATAGCCTGCATTTGTACCTGCTGTTGTACCTTACCTGCTTATCCTAAACTGCTTAGTATAGGTTGGTTAGTGATCCATCAAGTGACCCCGACCTTGTCCTTGTTGCCCCTACTTCATCATCGACGACTCGATCAACATGATCAACGACCAGAGCCCGACACCTCGCATCACATCATGCCCCTTTTTGTTGCTCGACTTTGTAGAGTTACCATAGAGTGCCGAGGGTGGAACCTGATACATCACTCCTGATGAGATCTGTGTAGTGTAGCTATTCGGTCGTGGTCATCGAGGGTGGTTCCTCCTTCACCATTCTTGATACGGCTGTGTCGTGCAACACCTCAAGTGTGAACCTCGAGGGTGGTTCCTCTTACGTTCACCTTGATGATTACATCGAGTGGAATCCACCGGGGGTGATTCCTCAGGTTTTCCCCTTGATGTCTGGACACACGGTTACCTTGACTTTACTTGAGACCGTTGTGAAAGCCGGGCGGGCCCGGAGAGCACCCGTGCGATGTGACGGTGGCGGCTGGCTGTTTAGCGGTATCACCCAGGAGGGGTGCTAGCTCCGGACTTGTCCCGGCAGCCGCCACTACTTTAATTGTTAATGCACTAACAGGTTTGGGTATTTGTTCCGAGTTGGCCTCTGGCCTTTATGCACTAACCACCACGCGAGAATAGTTATGGGCCTCGACGTCGCAGTATCAGCCGAAGCTTTGTCACACGTCCAGTTCAGCATTGTGGCACGGTCGGATCAGGCTGGCCATCCGAGGCGGTGCTGGTATTCACCCTGCTCGCAACGACCGGGAGTGCAATGGGCGATGGGCCCTGACCCCGAAGTGCTTAGGATGTAGACCGGCGAGGACCTCTCTGCTGAGCCTAGGTAAGGCTGCGACGTGTTGATCTTCTGAGGCCGGGCATGACCCAGGAAAGTGTGTCCGGCCAGAGTGATCGAGCGTGTTGGGTAACGTGGTGCACCCCTGCAGGGAAGATATATATTCGAATACCGTGTCCACGGTAATGGACGTTCAGACTTATATCTCATCTTATACAACTAGAAATGGATACTTGATATGTGATGGATATGTGGCTCCGGGATTGCTTTCTCGCAGGGAGTCGAGGAAGGATCTCTGGGCCTTAATACTACAACATGCTTGTTATTTATAATCTGCTATTCTTTACTCTTCTACATGCTGCAAGATGGTTGGAGCTGCTTGAAGATGCTAGTCTTCGATAGGCTAGGCCTTCCCCTCTATTCTGGCTTTCTGCAGTTCAATCCACAGACACAACCCTTCCATTTGATACCAATGCATACTTAGTTTAGATCTGATGTTTGCGAGTACTTTGGATGAGTACTCATGGTTGCATTGCTCCCCCTTTCCCCCCCTTCTTTCTTCTTTTTGATTGTTGCAACCAGATGGTTGATCCCAGGAGCGAGATGCCACCCCAGTCGACTACTACTACTACCTAGAGGGTGCGTACTACTACTTGGAGACCACCGACGACCAGGAGTAGTTAGGAGGTCCCAGGCAGGAGGCCTTGCCTCTTCGATCATGTTGCTTTTGTCCTAGCCTTCTTAAGGCATCCTTGTTTAACTTATGTCTGTACTCAGATATTGTTGCTTCCGCTGACGCTTGTGTATCGAGCTATGTATTCGAGCCCTCGAGGCCCCTGGCTTGTAATATAAAGCTTGTATTGTTTTATTTGTGTCTAGAGTTGTGTTGTGATATCTTCCCGTGAGTCCCTGATCTCGATCGTACACATTTGCGTGTATGATTAGTGTACGGTCGACCCGGGGGCGTCACAATCAAGCTACCAAAGCGGAACGTCAAGTGCAAGATGACTTCAAATACGCCAAGTTTTCATCCAAGTCCTACGGCTTCTCCAACAACCAAGCTTCAGCGACTCCAACACCTTCTACCTCAACCAAGCCATCTACAAGCAACGACGACAAGTCAAGTTACAAGAAAACTTCGACAACCTCAAGTCGTCGTCCTACTACAAGCAACGTCAAGCCGAGAGCTTCATCATCATCTACCCCAACCGATGAGACCATCAAGACAAGCTCCTTCAAATGCTTCACATGCGGCGGATGAGGCCACAAGTCCTTTGAATGTACAAACAAGTGCACCATGATCCTCAACGACGACGGAACCTATGACTCTATGAGTGAAGAAGAAATGGAAGCCCTTGAGCAAGTGACCATGCACCGGCAAGTGAACAACGATGAAGATGATCAAGTCTTTTGTGATGAAGATTCGAGCCCCGCTCTCGTTGTCTCCAAGGTATTGACTCTTCAACATCAACAAGACGAAGACCAAAGATGCCATATCTTCCACACCAAGGCCGGCATCAATGGAAGGTCTGTCAAGGTCATCATCAACGGAGGGAGTTGCCATAACCTAGCAAGTGAAGAACTATGCTCCAAGCTCCAATTGGTCAACACGAAGCACCCGCACCCCTACAAAGTTCAATGGCTAAGCAACAATGTCACTCTCCAAGTCAAGCATAGGGTACAAGTCTCCTTCAAGATTGGACCATACGAGGACACTTTGGAGTGTGATGTTGTTCCTATGACCGTTTGCCACCTCCTTCTTGGACGACCATGGCAATTCGACCGAGGTGTCATCCACAACGGGCGTACAAATCACTATAGCTTCAAGATGAAAGGGAAGGAGTATGTGCTATGACCTATGTCTCCAAGCCAAGTGATCGCCGACAAGCAAGCCACACATCGTGGAGAGAATAGTGAGAGAGCGAACCACCAAAAAGAGAGTGAGCGCCACAAGCCAAAATTGAGTGCCTCCACGATGAGCGACAAGAGAAACTTAGTTATATTTGCCACCAAATGTGAGATAAGAGAAGTGTGTGAGAACCCATCAATTGTTTTGCACTATGTCCTCTTGTGCAAGGACGAGGCACCAAAAACTAACACCTCTCACAATCTACCTCTAGTGTTATCTTCTCTATTGCAGGAATTCCAAGATGTTTTCCCCGACGAGCTACCTCCGGGTCTACCTCCACTACGAGGCATTGAGCACCGAATCGATCTCATCCCTGGAGCACCCCTTCCTAACAAGGCACCATATCGTGTCAACCCCGAAGAAACCAAAGAAATACACAGGCAAGTAAAGCATCTCATAGATCATGGACATGTGCATGAAAGTTTGAGTCCTTGTGCCGTACCGGTCATTCTTGTGCCAAAAAGAGACGGTAGCATTCGCATGTGTTCCGATTGTAGACCTATCAATGCTATCACCGTTCGCTATAGGCACCCCATTCCATGCCTTGATGACATGCTAGATGAACTTAGCGGTGCCACTATTTTTCCAAAATTGATCTAAAAAGTGGTTACTATCAAATACGCATACAAGAGGATGATGAATGGAAAACCGCTTTCAAAACAAAGTTTGGTTTGTATGAGTGGTTAGTTATGCCTATGGGTTTATCGGAAGCACCCGGTACTTTCATGCGTCTTATGCATTATGTGTTTCTCCCTTACATTGGTGAGTTCGTTGTGGTCTACTTCGACGATATCCTTGTTTTTAGCAAATCTCTCAAAGATCATGTCACCCACATACGAACCGTGTTGCAAACTCTTCGAAAAGAGCGTCTCTATGCTAACATGGACAAATGCCTTTTTGAAGTTGATAAACTTGTTTTCTTGGGTTTTGTTGTGTCTTCTAAGGGTGTTCGTGTTGATGCATCTAAGATCAATGCTATTAAAACTTGGCCCCAACCAACCAACTTGCAACAAGTGCGTAGTTTTCTTGGTTTAGCCGGTTTCTACCATAGATCCATGAAGGATTTTAGCACAATTGCTTCACCTTTGCATGCTTTGAGTAAGAAAACTGCACCGTTTGTTTGGGGAACATCCCAAGACACCGCTTTCAATGAGCTTAAGAATTTGCTTACTCATGCTCCCGTGCTTGCATTACCCAACTTTGACAAACCTTTTGAAATTCATTGCGATACTAGTGGTAATGGCATAGGAGGTGTGTTAACACAAGAGAAGCGCCCAATTGCTTATTTTAGCGAAAAACTTTCGGGAGCGCAACTCAATTACCCCATCTATGATAAAGAGCTTTATGCTTTAGTGCGAGTTTTGCATGAATGGGAACATTATCTTCGCCCTCATGAATTTATCATTCATACCAATCATGAAACGCTTAAGTATCTTAAGGGTCAAACTAAGTTGAACAAGCGTCATGCTAAGTGGAGTGACTTTAAGTCTTTTCGTTATGTCATCAAATACATAAAAGGCAAAGAAAATGTTGTGGCGGATGCGCTTTCCCGTATATGCATGCTTGTTACTAAACTTGAATTGAATGTCATAGGCTTTGAGCACATAAAAGACTTGTATGCGAATGATCCTACTTTTGCTATTCTGCATGCCAAGTGTTTGACGCATCCATCTTGGGAACGCTATTACCTCAAAGACGATTATCTTATGAGAGCTAACAAACTATGCATTCCCGAGCCTTCTCTTCGTTTGTTGCTTTTGCAGGAATCTCATGGAGGAGGACTAATGGGACACTTTGGACGCGACAAGACATTTGCTACGCTCTCCAAGAACTATTTTTGGCCCAAGATGTTCTGCGACTTCAACCGCTTCACCAATCGATGCTCTAGATGTCGAAAAGCTAAGTCTAAAGCCCAATCTCATGGCCTCTATATGCCTCTTCCAATCCCGTACCAACCATGGGAAGATATTAGCATGGATTTTGTGCTTGGTTTGCCTAGAACTAGTTATGGGAAGGATTCCGTCTTTGTTGTTGTGGACCGATTCTCTAAGATGGCACATTTCATACCATGCAACAAGATAGATGATGCTTCACATATTGCAAATCTTTTTTGTATAGAAATCTTGCGCCTACATGGAGTGCCAAAGACGATTGTCTCGGATCGCGACGTCAAATTCTTGAGTTACTTTTGGAAGACCTTATGTGCCAAGCTCGGAATCAAGCTATTATTCTCCACGACATACCATCCACAAACCGACGACCAAACGGAGGTGACGAACCATACGCTCTCCACTCTAGTACGCGTGTTGATAAAGAAGAACATCAAGGAGTGGGAGGAGTGCCTACCTATCGCCGAGTACGCCTACAACCGTGCAAGACATTCGACTACCGGCAAGTCCCCCTTCGAGGTCGTCTACGGCTTCAACCCGTTCTCCCCATTGGACATTCTTCCTCTACCACTACAAGAGCGCATCAACATGGACCCGAGTGCCCGAGTGAACTATCTCAAGAAAATGCATGATGATACAAGGCACACCATCGAGCGCCAAGTACAACGACTCGCGACCAAGCTCAACGTCAACAAGCAACCCATGATATTCAACATCGGAGATCTTGTGTGGCTACACCTTCGCAAGGAACGCTTCCCGAATGAACGCAAGTCCAAACTTCTACCACGAGCCGATGGACCCTTGAAGGTGCTAGCACGCTACAACAACAATGCTTACAAGATCGACATCATGCACGACAAGTACAACGTGAGCGACGTCTTCAACGTCAAATATCTTTCGCCCTACCATGGTGATGAAGATTTTGATCCGAGGTCGGATCTTTCCCAAGGGAGGGGAGATGATGCGGAGCATCCCAAGGTCATCCCCATGGACCTACCTACGTCTCCCACGACACCACTTGGACCTATGGCAAGAGCCCGAGCAAAGGCTATCGAAGAGAAGGTGAACTCGCTCCTTTCCGAACTACCACTTTCTATACATGAGACATGGTTGCTACCTCAAGCGGAAACACTATGTGTGATCAAGTACTGGGAGGAAAGCCACGGAACATTTACATCCAACGGACAAGACGGCGAGGACACCAAGTGCGAAGGACAAGAAGAAGAGCTGCCACGGAAGCTACAGCGACGGGACGACCGGCCCAGACTGGACGTCTGGCCCCTGAAGGTCACGCCATCCCAAGGAAACCAGGCCAACGAATGCTACAGCAGCCGGACGTCCGTCTAGGACCGGACGTCCGACATCTCCCAGGCCCGGATGACCGAACCTCTCTGGACGACCGTCGCCATGCCAACAGAACGTAATTTACGGAAATCCGAGGATATCCGGACGACCGGACGTCCACGAGCCTCCGGGCGATCGATACCTTACGGACGTCGGGCCCCTGGCTCTGTCCAGTTGTGGGCTGAGGCCCATGTACCCCTTCACTTTGGCCCCTTTTTGTACTACGACTATAAATAGACCTCTCCCTCCTCCTAGCTAGGGTTAGCGTTGTGATAGCTCATTTGTGAGATAGAGCCTCGCTCATCCATACGGATCTACTCCTTGAGAGAGACCACGGCCCCTCAACGGAGAAGATCCCCCTTGTATTTAAGACCCCCTCTTGGGTGGCGCCATAAAGACCTCCTCTCGGAGAAGAACCGGTTACCCTTTGTATCGTCCTTTGTTGATCATGGATGTTGTATCTCCTCTCGTGTTTCAAGGATCTAGCATATATGTGACCGTATCTTGTTGGTTTGAGTGATTCTCTTGCACTTTCCCTCGTGTTTCCCCTCGTGTTCTTCTTGTTCTTAGTTGGGATCCGCTCCTTTCGTGAAAGATTGGCCGCATAGGGTTCCACCCTACAACAGATCGCCTCTCCAGTCTAGTCTCCAGGCTAGGCAGGTGTGTACGCTTGGGCTCGCCCGCACCGCAAACACACCTCACCGAAGCCTCGTTGCCCTAGAGCTTTGGCTTCCTTAATCCTCGCGAGACGCTCTCGAATGAGCTCATGGGCATGCGCACCCTCCTAAGTCCATGCCTCCGGGCAGTGCGATGCGTTGTGCTAGCCACAACCAACACACGCCTGGGGGCTTGTGTGAGGAAGGATGAGATGCCCCGTCAAGCTTTCTAATAACCCTACAGCTGTACAAGGTCTCCTGAGGCCCGATGGGTCCTGAGTTGTCAGGAAGAGAACTTCACCAGATGCTGCTGGAAAGGCGCACCCTTGCGAGGTGGGAAACTACCGCAAGCATATCAAGCTAAGTTACCCTAACCACACCTGCTCGAAACATGGGTATCATGGCACAATATCAAAATAATAAACATAGCATAGTGGCATAAGTGCCTTGGTTCATTACACACCCCAGCGGGGCCCTCTACTTTTTTCAAATGCAGGAGAAAGGAAAGGTTAAACAAAAGCGGGTCGTACGACTGCGGCAGCTCCCGATGCCAGGCTCCAGCGGTGCCCGAGCTCAGCCCGAGTCTTCCTCCCGCTTCACGGGAGCACGCCGGGGAGACGGCTTGTCGCCTTCTTCGATCCAAGCCCAGCAGCGGGGTGGTTGGTCGTAGCGGCCGCTGCTGGTGCTCTCGCCGGAGTAGGAGCCGCCGCTACAGGAAGAGGCGCGGCCGTGGCCAAGGGCAAGCTCACTCTCATCATCGTCGCGGCCGTCGCCAAGGGCAAGCTCTTCGTCGTCGCTGTCGTCTTCTGGGCAGCACCCCGTACAGCGGCCGTCTTCCCATAACACCCTCACATAGAGAGTCGCAAGGCCGTTGTACCTGAAGTAGAGGGTGCACCTACCGCTCAGGCCCCGCGCACGGGCAAACGTCTGCCAACCGCGGGTCAAGGACACGTTGCCTGTGGAGGTAACCTCGACCCCGACCCATGAGGCCTTGCTGTAGCAGCCGTCAGCCTGCAGCTAGAGGCCGTCAAGACCCATGGGCGGCAGCTCACCCGTGAAGAAGCGCGAGAGCGGGAGCCAGGTGCCAGCAGGCCTCTCCGACCACACGACAAACTCCGGGAACGCGTCCACGCAGTGGAAGCGCGACCGAGGAGGCCGGGCGACCACGACACGCCTCCCCTCATCATAGGGGCTGCCCCGTCCTCGATGGCTCCCACCGCAAGAGGAGGCAGCGCGGCGGCTGCCCAAAGCGACGCCGGCCCCCGTAGAGGTGCGTCCGCGCCCCGAGGAGCCACCGCCGGGGTCGCAACATACTTGCAGGGGCGGCCGCGGCCTCTCGTGGGCAGTCGCGAACCCGACCCCTCCTTGGGGGCCTTCCCCTTTTCGGCGGCGGAGAACCTCCTCGTCGGCGCCATGGATGCTATGGCAAGACGGGGAGACAAGGAAGAAGAAGGAAGAGCGGGCGGCGAGAAGATGGAGATGAGCAAGGGGCTCTGCCCCTCTCCTCATTTATAACCGGAGGGAGGCCAACCGCCGGCCTCCATGATCCCATGCAATGATGATCTTTCTCTGCATGTAGTAGGCTCTTGTCAAGTCGAATGGTTGCTGAGGCAGCATGGGGAAGCAGAGATGCCCATGTCCCATCAATCGCCACGCGTCGACCAAGTCCTTAGGGCCTACGGCGCTCCGCACTTGCCCTTTGGCTTCGCCTCAAAGCCAAGTCCGAGTGCACCTTGGGCCCGGGGGCTACTGTCGGTGTTCTGGGAACGGGGGTACCTAGACTTGCCTGCCTGCAGCCCATGGCGTGGCTCCATCAACGGCCTGGTACGGCCCACCTTTGGCAGCAACAACTAAAGATCATTGCGAGGGGCCAAGCCTCGCGAGGCGGACGACACCAAGACCTTCGGTAGGAGCAGCCCCCCCTAGGCTAGCTCCTGAGGAGCGGAGATTTCTATGCAAGCCTCACCTCACGTGGTTCAGATGACGTGAGCCATGATGACCAAGGCCAGGCGGGCACCAGCGGGCGCAGTGCAGCAGTTTCCTCTTTGATGCTAAAGAGGCAAGCGCAGGCGCGGAGTCCCGAGATATCAGCCAAAGGTTTCCATTCCCATGCAACAAGACCAAGACCGCCAGGACAGCAGGACGGAGGTCATCGCCGAGCCCACCATGGCTTCATGACCAGAGGCTTTGCAGGCCAAGACTACTTTTGTCAGGATAAGATGTACTAGTTGTCTCCCTTCGAATTTGGCCGTTGTGGGATCCCTTCCCGCCTTCATTTGGGAAGAGGACCAAGGCCACTATAAATAGGACCTGACCACCACCATAGAGGGGGACGGATCATTCAGATCATCCTCACCCCCACCAGCTCAAGAACACACCTCCTGAGGTTGTTCTTCCACTGTACTAGTTCATCCTCAGCCCCTCGAGGCCAATCCACCACAAAGCAGGAGTAGGGTTTTACACCGCAAGGTGGCCCAAACCTGGGTAAACTGCCTTGTCGCCTTTCCTTCCAGTTCATCGAGCTAGGACGTGAGATTGGCGAGTAGGCAGACTGGGGAGGTTGAGTTCTTCACACGCACCCAGAGTTTGAATCTATGAAGGGTTTGCGGAGCCTGAAATCCGACACTTGGTTAATTCAAAACACTCGGTCCTTGCCTACTGCTTCTACAGAACTTCCAGTGACCCAATTATAAATCGAGTAGTAGTCTTTTAAAACACTTCTGTAGTTCAAGATCCATACAAGTTAACATGAGGCGTTGGACTAAATTATAGTCATCACTACGAGCAGCGTAAGCAACAACATCTTATGATGTTGCATCCTTTGCAGGAGCATCACCAAGGGACTGATCCAGCACATACTCCTCCTTAGCTCTCCCGAGAACAAATCTTAGGTTCCGGATCCAATCCACATAGTTTCCACCATTAGCAGCCAATTTTTCTTTCTCTAACATACGGGCTAAGTTGAACATATTGCGAGCCATTGATCTACAACGATAGACACAAAATTCATTTATACATTATTCATAATTAATGTTGCACTAGTATTTAAACAAATTTTAATATAAAGTGCACTCCCACCTAAATTAATATCTCTCATAATTAATAGTGAGTGATTCAAGATCCAAATCTAGTTCCCAGTCATTGATGTGGACATCACCGATGACGAGAATTTTGACCGGTAGGCAAACTATTGTTGATCATATCACTATATGACTCTTGTTAATCTTTTGATGCTTTGTGCCCCGATCTTAGAACGATTCTCCTAGAACTTGAAGATAATCGAGTGCTATCTGCATACGTGATTTATCAGAAACGGGGAGACGTGATTTCTCAATAAGTCTTCTTAACCATCTTTCTGGCGGGATAGACTATACTTGGATTTCTCGGCCACCTCGAGGTTGTTCTGTGGGCATTTTACTTGGCATAAACACAGGGACTATGGATGTGTTGGCTAGTTCGGATGGTGAGTTTCACATTAAACACCATACCCGAAACAAAGCCAACAACTTCACATGGACCCTCGTCGCTGTGTATGGAGTAGCCCAGGATGAGTTCAAGGCCGATTTTCTCCGTGAATTGGTTAATTTGGCGAAGGAGAATCCCTACCCTATTCTTATCGGTGGGGATTTTAATTTGCTACGATTTCCAAATGAGAAAAGTCGAGGTAGGTTTGATAATCATTTGCCTTTCCTTTTCAACGCTGTCATAGACAGTCTAGATTTGTGAGAGGTTTCCATGATTAGAAGACAGTTCACTTGGCAGAACAGTCTTTCAGAACCGACATATGATAAACTAGATCATGTATTAATGGATACCAACTAGGAATCCAGATTCCCTATGGTTTTTGTACGCACTATACCTCGTATAGAGGCTATCTCAGACCACGCACCCATCCTTTTAACTACTGGATTGCCACGACCGCAACATAGACGCAAGTTCAAGATCAAACTAGGTTGGTTGCATCGGGGTGGATTCCATGACATGGTCAAGAAGGTGTGGGATAAACCGGTTGCCGGGCTTACCCCAATACACAAATGGAACAACAAAATGCATGCATTACGTAAGTTCCTTAGTGGTTGGGCTAGGCACACTGCGGGTATCCTCAAAAAGGAGAAGCTTCGTCTTTTGTCTATCATTGATGAATTATAAGCTTTGGCAGGGGTTAGACCTCTATCTGAGCATAAAATCGAGATCAAGAGTCATTCGAATGCACAGATAGCTAGCATGCTATGTGAGGAGGAACTCAAATGGTACCAACATAGTAACTCTCAATTTATCCTGAAAGGTGATTCGAATACTAGATTTTTCCATGGAGTCGCCAATGGCAGGCATCGAAAGAAAATTATTCATTCCCTACAACAGGATGAGGGCACGATTGAGGGGCATGAGCAACTTAAATCTTATATCACTAATTATTATAAAAATTTGTTCGGAGCCCCAGAGGAAGGTAACTTCTCAATGGATGAGTCCCGAACGGATGACATCCCCTAGGTCTCTGATGAGGAAAACGGCCTTCTAACAGCCCCATACTACGAGGAGGAAGTTATAAAGGCTGTTTTCCTAATGGAGCACAACAAAGCCCCGGGTCCAGATGGTTTTCCCGCTGAGTACTTTCAGAACTTCTGGGAAGTCATCAAGCCTGATCTCCTACTTTTGTTTAGCGACCTACATGTTGGCCATCTGGAATTGTTTCGCTTAAACTTTGATGAGATTATTTTATTACCTAAGGTGAATGAGGCTGAAAGGGTACAACAATATAGACCTATTTGCCTCCTTAATGTTAGTTTTAAAATATTCACGAAGGTTGCGACTATTAGGCTAAATTCGGTTGCTGAACATGTGATTCGTCCTTCACAGACTGCTTTTATGCAAGGAAGAAACATCCTAGATGGAGTTGTTATCCTTCATGAAACGGTCCATGAATTACATCGGAAAAAGTTGAATGGGGCGGTACTCAAAATAGACTTTGAAAAAGCGTATGGAAAAGTCAAATGGCCATTTCTTCAACAGACTCTCAGAATGAAAGGATTTTCTGCAGAGTGGTGCGCTATGGTCCATAGCTTCGTTTCTGGAGGTAGTGTTGCCATTAAGGTCAATGATGACGTTGGACACTATTTCCAAACAAAGAAGGGATTGTGACAAGGTGACTCCGTATCGCCCATGCTATTCAATATAGTGGCGGATATGCTAGCAGTCATGATTGAGCGTGCCTAGGTTGATGGCAAAATTGATGGGGTAGTAAGTCATCTAGTTGATGGTGGTCTCTCTATACTTCAATATGCCGACGATATGATTCTCTTTATGGATCATGACCTCGATAAAGCGAGAAATCTGAAATTAATTTTATCAGCATTCGAGCAACTTTCCGGTCTGAAGATCAACTTTCATAAAAGTGAATTGTTTTGTTTTGGCAAGGCTCAAGACGAGGCCCACCTGGATGCTGAACTGTTCGGATGTGGGTTGGGCCAGTTTCCGATAACATATTTGGGGATACCGATTCATTATCGGAGACTCACAAATGTTGAATGGAAACATGTCGAGGAGAGGTTGCAAAAAAGACTTAGCAGTTGGAAAGGTAAACTGTTGTCTCTGGGT
The DNA here is from genome assembly GCF_018294505.1 of Triticum aestivum. Taxonomy (NCBI): domain Eukaryota; kingdom Viridiplantae; phylum Streptophyta; class Magnoliopsida; order Poales; family Poaceae; genus Triticum; species Triticum aestivum. The sequence goes on from NC_057796.1 coordinate 194,115,072, forward strand.
GGAAGATTGGTCCTCATAAACTCAGTACTAAGTAATATGGTACTATATATGATTTCCTTCTTCCAGTTGCCAAAAGGAGTTTTACATAGATTGGATTATTTTTGATCAAGATTCTTTTGGCAAGGAGATAGCGAGCGAAAGAAATATCGACTGGCTAAATGGAGTGTGGTTTTCTGTCCCAAAGACCAAGGCGGGTTGGGCATTCGTGACCTTGAGGTTAAGAATAGGGCCCTCCTCGGCAAATGGTTGTTTAAATTACTGACCGAAAATGGTGTATGGCAAACCCTCCTGAGGAGGAAATATGTGGGCTCCAAGGCGGTATCCCAAGTATACTGGAAGCCTGGGGATTCTCACTTTTGGGCGGGTCCAATGGCTACGAAGAAATATTTCTTCTCCTATGGATCCTTCTCGATTAAGGACAGCTCGGAAATTAGATTCTGGGAGGACAAGTGGCTAGGAAATGCCACACTCTGGGAATAATATCCGGCTCTATACAACATTGTGCGTCACAAGGGTGATACTATTGCCATTGTAATGGAATCATTTCCGCCAAATGTGACTTTCAAAAGAGATTTAATTGGACTCAGACTCCAATCGTGGTACATCATGCTTCAACGGTTGTCCATGGTGCAATTGTCACATGGGTCTGATGTATTTCGATGGAACCTACATGGGAATGGACAATTCTCCGTGGAGTCTATGTATAGAGCGTTAATCTACTCTGATGTGCCAGTTGATAATAAGAAGAAGAAGATCTGGAAGATGAAGATACCTCTTAAGAATAAAATATTTGCATGGTATCTTCGTTGCGGAGTCATTCTTACTAAAGATAACCTTATCAAGAGGAATTGGCATGGAAGTACACGACGTGTTTTTTGTCATCATGATGAGAGAATAAACATTTATTCTTCCAATGCAAATTGGCTCGGTCTATATGGTCAGTCATCCAGATAGCTTCTAGCTTGTATCTTCCTTGTAGTGTTGCCAATGTATTTGGCAACTGGTTACATGGGATTGATCACAGGTTTAGAACTCTTCTTAGGGTGGAAGCGCTTGCCATTATTTGGTCGCTTTGGCTATGTAGAAATGATAAGGTTTTTAATGATAAAAGTACTTCTCTAATGCAGGTTATCTACAGATGTACCGGGACTCTTCGTTTATGGTCCTATTTACGAGAATCGAGACCTATTTACGGAGGTGTGTACATGATTGGAGGATACGGCGAGGGATACTTTTATCCAACATGGGTGGCAACATGATCATAGGATTGGCCCACCTCCGCTTTAGGCGTTATACAGACTCCTATCTTTGTATTCTGCCTTTCTATTTTTCGTTCTTGCAGAGGACTTTGTTTGGCCGTGTGCATCTTAGTTATGCAGAGGCCGGGTGTAATGCTTAAACCTTTTAAGTAATAAAGCGCCCCTTTTCAAAAATCTGCATACGTGATCTGACCATCTCCGTCTTACACCTCTCATCTCATTTATACTCATGTGGACATAACACACTCCATGATGCTAGAATGTCGTAGACGGTTGCAACACTGGGAAGAGCACCTTTTAACTTGATATTTACTATGACAAATCACTCTAATAATTGACTACTGTGCAATCAAAGGGTGCAAACAACAAAAGGATAAACATATCAGGCAATTCGTAAAAGCATGATACGGTATAGCCCTGGGCGCTGGGAATCCACCGTGAGCATCTTCAATCTTCTATTGAAGCGTCGCAATGGCCAATATTTTGTTGTCGCAGCAATCGTTAGAAAAACACTGTCGTGGCGCCAATTTCAGAAAATGTTGCCAAGCCAATTGTTTTAGAAAACGTTGTCGTGGCACCAAATTCACAAATTCAGTCGTGGCACAAAACTATAGCTCCTTGTCCCGCGCCTAGTACACCTTCTCCTCGTTGGGGTTCCTCCATGTGCGTTTGCCATCGTAACCTATAACCTGTAGGCTATCTCTACGATATTTACATTAATGTGGCAATCTCGTGGCCCCATTCATCATGCCGTGACACGCATGCCACTTTACATTACTGCATATAACCATCTCATCCATAAACTCATTATCATGACGAAGGCTATACCACATCATATGCATACTCTACAAAACCAAGTTAGACGTCCTAAAATCGGTTTTAGCAAATTTTAATTACGTGGTTAACTAGTTTTAACAAATAATACTGACTACATATGTCCACAACATAGGCGCTATTAAGTTTCAGGGTGTGTGAAACAAGAGACTTAACAAAAAATCTCTAGCCCCACACTAAACTTCGTCAAATATGTACGCATGACCCCCTAGAAGATAATCCATCTTCAGCACCCTCTTGTGTACGCAATGGTTCACTATTCTCGACTATGATGAAGCCCAAGGAACTATTACCAGATCGTCGACAGCCAAAGCCGATCGATTTTCAGAACCTTGTAACAAAGCTACATCATACTGTCAATGAACTGAACTGAAGCAATACTCAAGGGAAGCATAGCAAGAACATCAACCCTCACATCCACATGTGATCTAGATCGCAACTTGCACCTACTCATATAACTTTTCATGATGCCACTGTTGGGAAACATAGTAGAAAAATTCCACGCGTACGCACACCCAAGATCAATATGAAGATGCATAACGGGTTGGGATCACGATCGTTATCGTCACCGAGTTGTAGCGGAAGAAGAGTGTGTCGGTGTAGATTGTACTTGGAGTCCCTTGAACCATGGATGACTGATCCCATGAACCACCCACGAACAGTCCCTCGAACTGAAGACTGAAAGCACGGGCTCTCTACTTGGTTGCAAGCATGCAACCTGCACGATCTGGCAGCGCTTCGCTATCCGGAGCTAATCATCGCCGGAGAATTATAGTTAGGAGATTAGAACCACATTGGGATTCTAATTATGAGGACTAGAGGAACTAGACCAAGGTCTAATTAGTCAACTAGGACTAAGTAGAACTAGGGCTAGATGAACTAGATGCGGCTCCAAAACTTGTGTGTAGAAAAGTGCCAACACGTCATGTATATATAGGTTGGAGGGGAGAGGGGGCAGCCAAGAGGAGGGGAAGGACTCCCCTCCCCTTTCGCCGGCCAAAGGGGGAAGGGGAGTCCTTCCCCACCCCAATTCGGCCTCCCACTATGGGAAGGAGACGCATCCCCCTCTTGGGCCTTGGTGGCCTAGTTCTTCCTCCACCTCTTGGCCTTTTAAGGCCCCTTGATATTTAAATTAATATAAAAGCCTTCAAATTATTAGTAGACCCTTTTATATAATTTAACTTCACCGGAAACATTTTCCACCTATATATTAATTATCGGGAATACCCGGTATTGCCCGATAAACTCTGAAACCCTTCAGGTGACCTCGAAACGCTTTCGCACCCTCTCGGAACTATTCCAAATATAATGAAATAATTCCACAAATATATTCTCATCACTCCCGTCCTACTAATACTCAACAGATCATGATTGCCTTAAGCTTATGACCCCGTCGGTTCGGTAACTCATAGACATGAATGAACCCGTTTGTTCAATGACCAACAGCAGGACCGCAGACGTCCATATCGATCCCTATCAGCAAATGAATGATATTCGAGTGAACCTTTAGTTATAATGTGATGTTCCCTTTGCTTCGCGATACTTCACAAAACTGGGATGCATCGGTATCCTCCTGAGTCATCACATCCTCACTATATTTTTATCCTCGTTACCGGTTTTGTTCTTCTTTCTCTTTGTCGTTTTTCGGCATCCTAGTGATGTAGTCACCCGTGTCTGGCCAGACAATGATGGATACTGTCACACAAAGAGGGCCCTAAGAATACCTATCCATCTTCGGAGGAGCAAATCCCAGTCTCGAGCTATCTAGTCCCTTGTCAAACTTTCCGATGAGTGACTACGATACTCTCATGGTCTCAGGAGCAAAACCACACGTTAACACTCTATGTTATTACAATTGATTATAGACGATATTAATTCAATTCATGACTAACAAGTTTGGGTCGATTCAATATGATCGTTCTTCCAACGTCATAATCTCAATGGCCCGAACCTGGGTAAATCATCGTGTCCATTTCGCATAGTTCAGTAGTGTAGGTCCTCACCCTCATGCCCCATCCCCGAACTAGAAAAAAGGACATCATCCGTCCACGGTGTCACACGCGTGTTCGACACATGCTGCCCGTTAGTTTGGTTAGTTAGAAAAGGAGACCGGGCAAGAAAGCGTGAAGGACATTAATGGAGGAGAGAGGAAAGGCAAGAGGTAGCTGGGAGGTGGAAGAACCACCTCCTTTTATAGGGTCTCCCAAGTCCAACCGTTATGCACATTTTTACACAAAGCCGGAACAACCAGTCCAGGGACCAGTACAACTTGTTTTTGCGGGTTCCCCAACTGCAGAGTACCTAGCGGCCCAACCGCTGGCTCCACGGGATGTACCACTGAGTCAGACTCAGCAGGAACAACCTGGCAAGTACTGCCTAGTACCGCATCGAGTACATCACAGTGTCACCCGCGAGTGGTACAAGAGCCTGTACTAGGACCAGTATAACCGCTAGACCCGCGCCTTGGTGGTGGCTAAGTCTAGAGTGGTAGAACCGCTCGAAGACCACCAGTTGTACCAGGGTGCAAGTGCCATCCGGGATAACCGGTCCGCCATCTCCAGCTACCGCACCACCAATAGAATGGAACCACCCAGTTCCAGTAGTTGGCCCGGTACAACCACCGTGTGTAGCACTCAGGTGGTGACTAAGTCCCCGACGGTACTGAGGGAGTCCTGGATTAGGGGGTCCTCGGACAGCCGGACTATATCCTTTGGCCGGACTGTTGGACTATGAAGATACAAGATTGAAGACTTCGTCACGTGTCTGGGTGGGACTCTCCTTTGCGTGGAAGGCAAGCTTGGCAATTCGGATATATAGATCTCTTCCCTTGTAACCGACTCTGTGTAACCCTAGCCCCCTCCGGTGTCTATATAAACCGGAGGGTTTAGGCCGTAGGACAACAACAATCATAATCATAGGCTAGCTTCTAGGGTTTAGCCTCTACGATCTCGTGGTAGATCAACTCTTGTAATACTCATATCATCAAGATCAATCAAGCAGGAAGTAGGGTATTACCTCCATCGAGAGGGCCCGAACCTGGGTAAACATTGTGTCCCCCGCCTCCTGTTACCATCCGCCCTAGACGCACAGTTCGGGACCCCCTACCCGAGATCCGCCGGTTTTGACACCGACATTGGTGCTTTCATTGAGAGTTCCACTGTGCTGTCATCATAAGGCTTGATGGCTCGTCTCGTTGTCAAGGACAACATCACCTCTGGGGGAGCCCTGGCTGTAGGCCAAACTCTCCGACTAGGCGGCTTCATCATGACCGCCCGTTCGGCCGTTGCGCCGACGATGACTTCTCGGGTCATCAAAAACAGCCTCCACGTCGGCTCGGGATTCGCCGAGCAGATGGATCCAATGGAGCTCTCTTCCTTGAACGAGCTCTTGGATCGCATTGCCAGCCTGGGAGTCGCTACGGACTATGATCGGATCGGGCTTAAACCCGACCAAAGGGAGATTAATTCTCCGCCTGTCACCCATCAGATAGCGGTGGTGGAGGAACAATGCAGCTATTCTTCCTCTATCCTGAGGACGAACTATGTCCGGATTCCCGAGCTCTCCGAGCCGGATACCCGTCTACGGGGGGACATGGCCCAAGCTTTGAACCTAGAATCACACAGCGGGCCAGACCTATTGGGCAACATCCTAGAGCACGAACTTCTAAGATCGGAAACTCCTCCGCCCCTGGGTCTCAGATCGGGTCAGGGTTCGGACTTAAATCTACCCACCCACCCAGATATAAGTGATCTTTCCCACATTAGACAAGAGCCACAAGAGACAATACATCACTATTGGGCCAGATTCCTCCTTGTAATGAGCAAGGTCAAGGACTGTCGTGAGGAAGACACAATTTCATTCTTTTGCAAAAATTGCAAGGACAAGGGAATCCTCAACGCCATAAGTCACCGTGACATAGCACACTTCGCTGACTTGGCGGCCATAGTACAGAAGTACTGTGCGATGGAAAGCGCCTGGAAAACCCAAACAAAATTCTGGGATCCACCGGCTCTCACTAAACCCCCCGTCTGAACTAAAAGGGTGTACTCTCGTAAGTCACCCGATCCAATTACAAAGAAACCAAAGCCCACTACAGGGCGTGGAACTATATTGGAGGGATGGCTCAATGGGCCATGCAAAATTCATAGTACACCGGATACCACGCCAACACATAGCCTTAGAGCATGTTGTATACTCCGGCAGGTGGCCAAGAGCGGTGAGGATCTCCTCATCAACAATACCGCAGAGCACCATCCCATTGACAATAACAATACAGTATTGACAGTCTTCGAGACCTTCGCCTCAAATAATAGGCGCAAGCGAGCACTCCGCAGCCTTGCCGAAGTCTGCCACGTGGCAGCAATAAATCCATGGAACGACAGGGCCATAACCTTCAATGCCAGTGACGAACCGTAATTCCGAATAGCCCGAGCACCAGCCGCCTTGGTCCTTAGTCCAATCATGGACGGCTTCCGGTTTACTAAAGTGCTCATGGACGGCGGCAGCGGATTAAACCTCATCTACGAAGAAACTCTTAGCAAAATGGAAATAGACAGGAGCCGCATTGAGCAAAGCAGCACGACCTTCAGAGGAATCATCCCTAGTCGGGAGGCATGATGTGCAGGAAAAATAACACTAGATGTGGTATTCGGCACGCCGGAGAATTATAGGTCTGAAGAAATCATATTCCAAGTGGCCCCGTTCAGTAGCGGATACCACGCCCTTTTAGGGCGGGAGGCATTCATGATCTTCCAAGCTATACCCCATTACGGGTACATGAAGCTCAAAATGCCCGGGCCCAATGGAATCATCACTCTAGCTAGTGATCCGGACATAGCACTCCACGCCGAAAATAAAACCGCCGCACTAGCCCTCGATGCGTTATCCGAAGCCCTTGCGGCCGAAGAACTAACCGCGCTGCGCTCCACAGTGGACAGGGACGACGTGATACTCGACAAAAGACCCAAGTCCACCTCTTTTAAACCAGCGGACGAAATAGTCAAATTCCAAGTCCACCCAACGGACCCTACAAAAACAGCATCCATCGGGGCACAGTTAAACCCCACAGTAGACGCCGCACTACGGGAGTTCTTGCGCGAGAATTGGGACATCTTCGCCTGGCATCCTTCAGACATGCCAGGAATCCCACGCAGGCTGGCCGAGCATAGCCTTAACATTCTAAAGGGGTTCAAGCCGGTCAAGCAGACTCTTCGGCGTTTCTCTGAGCCTAAGCGACAAGCCATGGGAGAGGAGCTAGCCAAGTTACTTGAGGCCGGATTCATTAGAGAAATAAAACATCCGGACTGGCTAGCAAACCTGGTGATGGTACCAAAGAAGGACAAATCCTGGCGCCTATGTGTCGATTTCAAGGACCTTAACAAGGCTTGCCCCAAGGATCCCTTCCCCCTCCCCGCATCGATCAAATTATCGACGCTACCGCAGGACACGACTCATTGTGTTTCCTCGACGCATACTCCGGATACCATCAAATTAAGATGGCGGAGTCCGATCAAGCCGCAACGGCATTTATCACTCCATACGGCCCCTTCTGTTTCAACACCATGCCTTTCGGGCTCAAAAACGCCGGTGCAACCTATCAACGCATGATTCAGACATGCCTGGAAACACAAATTGGCAAAACAGTGGAGGCATACGTAGACGATGTGGTCATCAAAACCAAACACGTCGAATCCTTAATAGACGACTTGAGGCTCACGTTCGACAATCTCCGAACATATGACATCAAGCTCAATCCGGAAAAATGCGTTTTCGGCGTGCTCGCCGGAAAACTCTTGGGCTTCATCGTCTCCAGTAGAGGAATCGAAGCAAATCCGGCTAAAATCCGAGCCCTGTCACAGTTGGCTATCCCAACAGACCTCAAGCAAATCCAGAAATTAACTGGATGCGTGGCTGCCCTAAGCCGTTTTATCTCCCGATTAGGAGAAAAGGCACTACCCCTTTATCGCCTTCTTCGACGTACCGAACACTTCGAGTGGACGGATGTGGCCACGACCGGATTGGAAGAAATAAAAGCCATTTTGGCCACCAACCCAATCTTGGTCGCGCCAAATGTTGGCGAACCAATGCTGTTATATATAGCGGCAACACATCAAGTTGTAAGCGCGGTGCTCGTCGTCGAACGAGAGACAGACGGACATAAGTTCCCGCTTCAAAAGCCGGTATACTATGTATCCACTGTCCTCACTCCATGCAAATCACGGTACCCACATTATCAAAAGATAGCATACGCGGTCTTCATGGAATCCCGGAAATCACGACACTACTTTCAAGAGTGTTCAATTACGGTGGCCTCGGAAGTACCACTCAACGACATGATAAATAACCGCGATGCCACGGGCCGCATTGCTAAATGGGCTATCGAGCTCCTCCCAGTCGACATAACATATAAACCACGGCAGGCCATTAAGTCGCAAGTACTGGCCGATTTCGTCGCCGAATGGACGGAAGCCGAACTCCCTGAAGAGTATGGCACGTACTCCAATTGGATCATGCACTCTGACGGTTCAAAGATCCTGGCTGGTCTGGGGGCAGGCGTCATCCTGACATCCCCCACCGGAGATACAGTCCAATACGTACTCCAAATATTATACACAGACTCCAACAATGCAGCAGAATATGAGGCCCTGTTGCATGGTCTCCGGATAGCAGTCTCCATGGCATTCAACGCCTAGAGGTGCGTGGGGATTCGAACCTCGCAATATCTCAAATAAATGGAGACTTTGACGCCAAGGACCCAAAAATGGCGGCTTACCACAACGCCGTCCTCAAAATGTTAGCTCGATTCGAGGGGCTTGAATTCCACCATGTGGTCCGGGAAAACAATCAAGCGGCAGATATCCTCGCCCGCATCGGCGCTAAGCGCGACCCCGTCCCACCTAATATCCTCTTGGAAAGGCTGTTTAAGCCATTCGTGGCATGGGAAGGAGAGACCAGCAACAACAGTCCGGACCCGGACACAACACCAGATACCGAACATTCTAACGTAATCGGAGGCTCTGCCACCGAAACAACGCCTTCGGCCCACGTGATTATGGCTGTCATCGCCCCGTGGATAGAACCCTTCTTGGCCTACCTAACTAGGCAAGAACTCCCTGAGGACCCAAACGAGGCACGTTGCATTGTGCGGCGGTCTAAAGCCTACAAGGTCCACGAGGGAGAGCTTTATAAGAAAGCGCTACCGGAGTACTTCAAAGGTGCATCTCCGAAGAGGAAGGACGACAACTTTTGGCAGAAATTCATGCTGGACTTGGCGGCCACCACGCCGCAGCTCGGGCCCTTGTAAGCAAGGCCTTCCGTACAGGTTTTTACTGGCCGACGGCCCGAGCAGACACACAGGACCTCGTTCAACGTTGCGTCGGTTGCCAGCTTTTTGCAAACCAAAGCCATATGCCACCTACCGCTCTCCAAACAATCCCCATTACTTGGCCCTTTGCGGTCTGGGGGCTTGATATGGTCGGACCCCTTAAAGGGGGAAGCCATAAGAAAAAATACTTATTGGTCATGGTGGATAAATTCACCAAATGGATAGAAGCCAAACCAGTTAAAACGGCCGAGTCCGGACCAGTGATAGACTTCATATCCGGGGTTGTACACCATTACGGCGTCCCCCACAGCATCATCACCGATAACGGCTCGAACTTTACAGCCGACGAGGTAAAAATTTGGTGCAACAACATGGGCATTAAGCTCGATTATGCTTCTGTCTATCACCCGCAAACTAACGGTCAAGTCGAGCGAGCAAATGGTCTTATCATGAGCGGCATCAAACCCAGATTAGTGCAATCCTTGAAGGAATCAGATACGCACTGAGTAGAGGAGCTCGACTCCGTACTATGGGGGCTGCGGACCACGCCAAATCGCACTACCAGATACACACCGTTCTTTATGGTGTACGGCGCAGAGGCGGTACTGCCCTGCGACATAATTCATGACTCACCTCGAGTGCGCATGTACGAAGAGAAAGAAGCCGAGCTTGATCGGCAGGACAGTTTGGACGCCCTGGAGGAGGAGCGTGACGTGGCAAAAGCCCGTTCCGCATTCTATCAGCAATAGGCTCGACGAAATCAAAGCAGAGAAGTACGGGCCAAAACTTATAACGTTGGCGAACTCGTTCTACGCCTACCGGAGAAGAAAAAGAACAAGCTCAAGCCCAAATGGGAAGGTCCCTTCGTTATTGACAAGGTTCTGACCGGTGGAGCGTACCGTCTGCGGGATGCATCGGACAATCGACTCGAGGCTAACCCATGGAACGCAGCCATACTCCGAAGGTTCTACGCCTAGTGCCGGACTATGTGTTCGTCTCCTTACCTCCGTCAATTTTTTATATATTCGTTATCTGTCTTTTCTCTCTTTCTTTCTTCCCTTTTGTTTTCTTCACGACCTTAAAAGATTAAAATGTGTCGTGACTACACAATCTTGACGCGCTAGCCGTGCTCATTATACCTGGGGTCTTCTTATACAGAAGCTTAATATAACTATTTTCTGGGCTCTATGCCCCACACATGTGTTACTTCTCCACATGTACCTTTTTCGCCATTATATGCATCGATATGACTTAAGTTTTGGCCAAGCTGGGTTGCCTGGCTCTTGTGTTTATGCCCTACGTTCCCGTTAATTCGGCTAGGGCATAAGGGGAGCACCTCTGCGATTGTTACTGCCGGGTCAGCCGGATGTGTACCTCAGACTGGGTGAAGCCGAAAGCTAGCGTTCTTAAGGGAATATTCGGTCGGTGAACAAAAGATGACTTTTATTTATTGTAATACATGCCCCCAGATGTTTATATCCTGCGTCTCTTTTCGCAGTTCGGACATGCACATTAATGCATGCGTACCCAGGGAAAGGAACCCTTAACGGAACTATTCTCCCTGGAAGATGTTTCTTACTATCCATGTAATATAACATAGCTAGTTGGGTACTTGTCTGTTCAAGCACTTATGACCCCTACGCCTGGTTTCCACGCGTACCCCGGTTTTTATATAACTGAGCGGGTATTCGGATACACTCCGGACTGTCGGGTCCAGAGGTCGAAGCAAAAAGGTCCGCCATGACAAATGATTTACAATCCGGCTAGGGACAATATATGTCACTTGAAGTACACAGTCACTTAGACTGACTAAATTCTTCTTCTATACCATCCAACAGGCTGTCTAGCCTACAATCCTGTTGGGAATACTTTGCGGCTAATTTTACCTGGTCATACACCAAACTGACGGGGATCTCTTTCCCATCATACCCCACAGGTCCGACCTCGGCCATGTGGTTCGAGTCAGCCTTGGTATATCGCGTCTTCACCATGGCCCAGGCTTCCCTTGCACCTTGCCGGCAGGCTGATATCTTCCATAATCGGAAACGCCGCCGCGCTCCCTTGAGCTTCTCTACAAGCTCCCCCATGCCTCCTGGCAGGGAGGCGCATGGCCACAAGGCTTGGGCAATGCCCTGCATCACCTGCCGAACTTGTTCGTGCAGTTGTGAGAGCTCTGGCAGAAGATCACCCGCAGACCCAGGCATTTCCTCTGCGGGACGACCCGTCAGCATACCTACAGATATAACTCTGTTAGCCGGTTTCTTCGCCGAACTCTATACAGGTTCGTTCAAGCACTTACTAAAAATGCCGCGTCGAAGCCTCTTATTCTCATTTACGGAGTCAGCAAGTTGGGCCCGAACATCTTTCAGTTCAACGCCCAGCCGGATATTGGCATCTTGGAGATCATTCTTCTCCCGTCTAACCTGCTTAAGCACACGCTCGCCAGCCTTTAACTATCGTTGAGCATGTTGCTCATCCCCTCGCACGACCTCCGGATTCATTTCGGGATCATCTGCAGAATCTATTGTTAGATTTGCATGCATGCCACATACTAACCGATACATGTCATTACTTTTGATAGAGACAAGTGTTACTAGAGGGGTCCTTCTCAGACTCCTTCATTGCGGCAACTGCGGCCCGTAGCTGGGCTTTGCACTCTTCCAGCTCTCGAGACAACTGGGTATTCTTCTCCGTAAGAACCTACCCAAATAATGATCCTTAAAACAGTTGTGTCAACTGTTTCAAGTCTCAGGGGCTACTGATATACATAATTATCAGATTTTTCTTACCCGTATATCCTTTACATACTGGTCCGTTGCTCTGGCAAGACCATTTTGAGCAGCTAGGATGTACGCGTCTCCTGAGTTGAAGGCATCGAACGCCTCTTGGGAGAAACAAGCGTCGCGGAGTATGGCCCGGCGACGCCTGTGATTCATGGCACTTTCCACTTCGGAATTGGTAGCGGACAGCCTATCTGCATCCTCTGTAGGAGGAACATTCGGGGTTGGCCCCATGTTAGCGTCCGCCTCTAAGTCCGGCTCTAGAGCCCGGCTGGTGGAGGCGTGGCCGGCAGGCTCTCCGGATATGGTCCGGCGAGCGTTTTTCCTACTAGGAAACATGGACGTTATTATATTTTAAAAGACGACAATCGGAGCGGGGTTCTTTTTCATACCTCTACGATGGCGTCTCAGTCCTGACCGCCTTCCTTTTAAGCCTACCCGGCTTCGGTGCCCCTTGTTGGTGAGTCACTGCGGGTTCGGCATGGCGTCCCGAGGGCCTTCCCTGTAAGACACCATATGTGTGCGGTAGGTGAAGTGCAAAAAAAGGGATCCTTCTCGGAAGTTGGGACTCCGGTTTTACTTACATGCGATGCAGGGAGTAGTCCTGGATAATCGGCTATGATGGCCACCAGGGCACAGTCGCAGCTTAATTGATAGAACGTCCTGTCAATAAGCTCCACAGATGTGTCCGGATCTTCTTCGAGTCCGGGGTCGAGGGCCCGGTCAGGGTCCTCTGGTTGTGGAGGCGGGTTGTGGACCTCCCTCACAGCTTTTCGCAATTCCTGCTATGAAATAGCAAGGTAAATACTTATGACGAAGAATGCGGGAATATTTGGAGTAAAAAGTAACAGCTCACCCAGCTTGGGGGGTTGTACATGGAGAATCCGTCCCGTGGCTTAATGCGGATGAACTCCTCTTCCTCTCCTTTATATAAATCGGACAGTATTTTCGCTAGAGCAGCGATGGAGTCCGGTCCCTTACGACCGCAGCGGGTAGCATCATCTTCTCCATTGAAGTGCCACATGGGTTGTCCCCGATATTGAAGTGGCTGCACCCCCCACATTATGCATATCGACATAACCTCGATTATTGTCAATCCTGATTTGGCTAGCGTGTTTATTCGGCTTATCAGGTAAAGGACTTCTCCGTTATCTTCCTCCTGGGGGCTCCGAGGGTGCCAGCTGCGGCGTTTTCTCAAGGGAGCGTTGTTGAACTCAGGAAGACCCATCCGAATAGGTTCCGGAAGGGGGACGTCCTCCATATAAAACCACTCCGAAGGCCAGTCTTCGGACGTCTTCTTCGGAGTACCGGACAAGTATCTGGTCCCGGTGATGCGCCATATCTCGGCTCCGCCCACTTGATATATTGACCCCTCCTGTGTACGGGGTACGAGGCAGAATAGCCTCTTCCATAGCTCGAAATGAGCTTCGCAGCCCAAAAACAGCTCGCAAGGGGCGACGTAGCCAGCGATGTGTAATATGGAGGCGGGAGTAAAGTTATGCAGTTGGAGGCCATATAAATCCAGGAGCCCGCGGAGGAATGGATGGATTGGAAATCCAAGCCCCCTTAATAAGTAAGGGATAAGGCATACCCGCTCCCCCATGGAAGGGTTGGGAAAGCTCTCCGCCTACTCCCCGCCGTTATAGGTGGCGAGTCCGACTAGAATGAGGACCATATACGCTGGAGGGAGAAATCCCTGGGTCTGTAACTCTACCAATTGGTTGTGGGGGATGGAACACTTCTTCCAATTGCTTGGCTTATGGCTACGAGAGCGAGAGGAGGAGCTGCGGTGACCGGCCATGATGGGATGGGCTTTTCTTGGCGCGCTCCGATGGATACTCGCTAGGGGAGGATGGTGTGATCTGGATTTGAGGATCCAGGTCTCTTTAAATAGACGATTTATTTACATGGTTAGGGTGGCAAGTGTAAAAATGCCCCGACTTCTCGCATTCTCTTGACACGTGGAGGATAGCCATTATTGGGCGCAGAAGCCAAAGAATGCAACATTGATGGGAAGCCGGACACTACTCGATAGGTACTCAGAATTTGGAGAAGAACCCGCCTTGCAATGCTGAAGACAATCTGCGCGCCGGACTCATCGTCATTGAAGCCTGGTTCGGGGGCTACTGAGGGAGTCCTGGATTAGGGGGTCCTCGGACAGCCGGACTATATCCTTTGGCCGGACTGTTGGACTATGAAGATACAAGATTGAAGACTTCGTCCCGTGTCCGGGTGGGACTCTCCTTTGCGTGGAAGGCAAGCTTGGCAATTCGGATATGTAGATCTCTTCCCTTGTAATCGACTCTGTGTAACCCTAGCCCCCTCCGGTGCCTATATAAACCGGAGGGTTTAGTCCGTAGGACAACAACAATCATAATCAGAGGCTAGCTTCTAGGGTTTAGCCTCTACGATCTCGTGGTAGATCAACTCTTGTAATACTCATATCATCAAGATCAATCAAGCAGGAAGTAGGGTATTACCTCCATCGAGAGGGCCCGAACCTGGGTAAACATTGTGTCCCCCGCCTCCTGTTACCATCCGCCTTAGACGCACAGTTCGGGACCCCCTACCTGAGATCCGCGGGTTTTGACACCGACAGGTACAAACTGTCGGTGCCAAAACCAGTGGATCTCGAGTAGGGGGTCCCGAACTGTGCGTCTAAGGTTGATGGTAACAGGAGACAGGGGACACGATGTTTACCCAGGTTCGGGCCCTCTTGATGGAGTTAATACCCTACTTCCTGCTTGATTGATCTTGATGAATATGAGGATTACAAGAGTTGATCTACCACGAGATCGTAATGGCTAAACCCTAGATGTCTAGCATGTATGGTTATGATCCTCTCTACGGACTAAACCCTCCGGTTTACATAGACACCGGAGGGGCCTAGGGTTGTACAAAGTCAGTTTACAGAGGAAGGAATCTTCATATCCGAACGCCAAGCTTGCCATCCATGCAAAGGAGAGTCCCATCCGGACACGGGAGGAAGTCTTCTATCTTGTATCTTCATGTCCCATCAGTCCAGCCCACGTCACGTAGGCCGGATGGTCGAGAACCCCTTAATCCAGGACTCCCTCAGCAGCCCCCGAACCAGGCTTCAATGACGATGTGTCCGGCGCGCTGATAGTCTTCGACATTGCAAGGCGGGTTCTTCCTCCGAATACTTCAAAGCGTCTGATCCGAAGAGTCATACTCGGCTTTCCATTTAATGTTAGACCCCTTGGCTTCTGCGCCTCCATTGCTTCGGCTTCCACGTGTCAAGGGAACACAAAAGGTCAGAGTATTTTTGGACATAACACCCTGGCCATGTAAGAAAGGCCTATATTTAAGTAGATTGGATCTCAGATGCCATCTCACACCAGGCGGAGAATCCTTAGAGCTTGCTAGGAGAAACCATTCCAGCATGGCTAGCATTCCTAGTTCTTCCTCCCGCCCCATGGCTCCGAAAAAGGCGATAGGGAGAAATGTTCAGTATCCCATGACCAGCTGAGTAAGCTTTAAACGTAGGGATTCCTTCCCCCCGCGGATCAAGTCCCCATCCGGGCAAGATTAACCACTTTCACAGGCGAAGCCCTGGTGGAAAATTTCTCCAATCCAACCAGGGGAGAGCAAGTGTGCTTCATATCCTTCTTAATAAGAGGCGGCGGGCTTCCAATCCACCCTTTCCTCCGAGGTCTCGTGGAGTACTACGGCCTCCAACTGCACAACCTCACTCCGGCCTCCATCCTGCATATCGCGGGTTTTGTCGCTCTTTGCGAGCTATTCCTGGGATGCGAGGCCCACTTTGATCTATGGAGGAAACTTTTCTGCCTCGTCCCTCATACCCAAAAGGGATCCGTATTCGAGGTGGGCGGCGCCGAGATATGGCACATAGCCGGGACCGGATACTTGTCCAGCACGCCGAAGAAGGCATCCGAAGACTAGCCCTCGGAGTGGTTTTATATTGAAGATGTAGCTCTCCCCGACCCAGTCTGAATGAGCCTTCCCGAATTTTCCAGCGCTCCGTTGAAGAAACGCCACAGCTGGCGTCCTCGGAGCCTCGAGGAGGAAGACAGCGCAGAAGTCCAGCAATTGATGGGCAAGATAAGGACACTTGCCCAGACCGGATTATTAATAATCGAGGTAATGGCAACTTCCATAGCGCGAGGTGTTCAGCCGCTCCAATTCAGGGGGCTCCCTATGTGGCACTACAATGGAGAAGATGGCACCTCACGCTGCGGACGAATGGGTCCGGATTCCCTCACTGCCCTGGCCACAATACTGGCCGATCTGTATAAAGGGGGGAAAGAGGAATTCACTCGTCTTACGCATCAAGAGGGATTTTCCATGTACAATCCTCCTAGCTGGGTGAGTTTTAATCCCACCACTTTATTCAATCTTCTCACCGAGTCATGTTTAATCGACATTAACATGTCCATTAATAGGAATGGCGGAGGGTTAACGCGGGGATCCATAGCCCCGCTCCACAACCGGAGAACCATAACCGGGACCTCGATCCCGGATTCGACAGATCCGAACATATTTGTAGAGCTCAAAGAGGGGGTCTTCTACTAGCCGAGCTATGATGGCCCAGAAGTGGCCATCACGGCCAATTATCCCGGCCTCCTTCCTGCCTCATATGTAAGTAACCAGGAGACATTTCCTCTGAAGGAGCTTCCTCATTATGCCTCACCCGCCGCGCTGTCTTGTGCTCCAAAGGGGAGGCGCTCGACGCGTCATATTGCACCAGAGGCATCTTAGAAGAGAACGGTGCCTGCGCCGGGTGGGTCTTCGAAGAGAAAGGCAAATGACAACATGGCCGAACCTTCATCAAAGAGGTATGGCTTTAAATATGCCCTGTAACAGTCACATAGAACAATGACATAGTCGGGTGTGTTTTATTAGGAAGAGCGTTCATCGGACCGTGTCCGAGGGGCCTGCCGGTCGCGCCCCCACCAATCAGGTTCTAGACCCTGCTCCTAGGGCGGGGGTAGACATAGGAATAACGTCGGATTGTCCTCCTTGAGAGGATTCGGATAACGTATCCGTCACGAACTCTGAAGTAGAGAGTGCCATGCATCATCGGCGCCGGAGGGCCGCACTTCGCGACCCCGGCTTTACTAAAGAGGCGTTCGACGCCTTCAGCTTGGCTGATGCGTACATCCTGTCGGCATTCTGGGAACATGGGTCCCCAGACTTGCCTGCTTGCGGCCCACAACGTGGCCAAGCTAGCAGGCCGTACGGCCCATCTCATCAACAAGGCATCCAAGACCCTCGCGAGGGTCCAAGCCTCGCGAGGCGGACGACGCAAGACCTCCTCTGGAGTGGCCTAGTTAGGCAGGCTCACGAAGGGAAGAGATATCCAGGCGGGGCAAACATCACAAGGCCCTCGTGACGTGAGCCATGACGCACGGCGCCAGGCGGGCGCCAGGCAGGCGCCAGCGCGCGCAGCGTCCTAGTTTCCTCTTTGGTGCTAAGGAGGCCAGCGCAGGCGAGGAGTACCGAGGCATCAGGCAAAGCTTGCTATATTGGTGCAACGAGACCAAGACCAGGAGGACGGCAAGACGGAGGTCATCGTGGAGCCCAAGACAGTGTCACCCCAGAGCTTTTCGCAGGCGCAGACCACTTTTGTCAGGATAGCTTGTACTAGCTGCCCCCCTTCAAATTTGGCCGCCGTTGTTGGCTCCCTTCTCGCTCGATATTTGGGAAGAGGACCAGGGCCTCTATAAATAGGACTAGCCACCATCGTAGAGGCAAGCTCATCTTAGCTTGATCCAATCCGATCGAGAGCCTAGCCACAAGAACACCTCAACCTCGGGAAGCAGTTCTTCCCTGGTACTGTTCATCATCAGCCCAAGAGGCAATCCACCACCACCACACTGGAGTAGGGTATTACACCACAACGGTGGCCCGAACCAGTATAAACCTCATGTCTTTCTGTGTTGCGAGTTCGTCGAGTTCGTCCGCGAGATCTTAGCGAGCTAGAGCGTAGATCGGTAGCAGGGAAAGACTTCGCGCGCACCCCAGTGTTTGAACCTTAAGGGTTTGCTGGAACCCCACATCCGACATTTGGCGCGCCAGGTAGGGGTGTGCCGGAGCTCCTCTCCACCAACATGCGCCCCGTGCTGCCGCGCTTCGCTCTCATGGCAGGTGCCCCGCCACCCACCTCTGTGGCCAACACCAGTAGCAGGGAGTCTGGGTACCGAGCCCTGGCCCCCGCCCTGCGGCGAATGCAGTGGCCAACCAAGTTCAAGTCGGAGATGCCGCCGCGTTACGACAACGCGGCAGACCCGGCGCCGTTCCTGCAGGCGTACGAGGAGGCCATCCACGAGGCCGAAGGCGATGACAAAATCATGGCCAACTGGTTCCCCATGGCCCTCGCCGGCGAGCCGCGCGCCTGGCTGCTCAACCTCCCGGGATCCACGGTGGCGTCCTGGGGGGAACTCCGCAACCTCTTCACCGCGTGCTACGCGGTGCCGGTGCACCACGCAGTCGCAGTACTGCTGGGTGGCTCTCAAGCACCGCCTTTAGATCGCCATGTCAAACCTTTCTTCCGTCAGATTGGGGCAGCCTCCAAGCGCCCGGGGGCTCCGCCGGGTTGGGCTGCGCCGGAGGCCGACCTCACCTTCAGCTCGGAAGACAACCCCGACTCCACCGCCGACTCCGGCGTGCTCCCAATGCTCTGCACGCCCACCATCTGCAACGTGGCCGTCACCAAGACCCTTATTGATGGCGGTGCCGGCCTCAACTTGCTCTCCGTAGAAGCCTTCAGCCTCCTCCACGTGCCGCCCGAGCGGCTCAACCTCAGCAAGCCTTTTTCGGGAGTGGGTGGTGGAGCTGCCCACTCTCTGGGGCAGATCTGCCTCCCTGTCACCTTTGGCACACGCGAGAACTACCGCACTGAGCTGGTGGCCTTCGACATCGCCCGCATCGGTCTCCCATACAACGCCATCCTCGGGTACCCAGCTCTGTTCATGGCGGCGACTCATCCGGCCTACAACCTCATGAAGATGCCAGGAAGCAAGGGCGTCCTCACCGTCAAGGGGGACACTAAGGAGGCCGTGACGGTGCTTAGGCTCGCCTTCAAGACCGCGGCGGCAGCACAGCCGGCCGGCGCCGATACCCACGAGGCCAAGGAGGCCACGCCTACCAAGAAGAAGCAGTTGTTCACCCAAGACAAGGCGGAAACCAAGCAGGTGCCGGTCAACGAGGACGAGTCTTCGGGGGCCACCTTCACCATAGGAGCCGGCCTTGACCTGGGACAAGAAGAAGCCTTGGTGAGGTTCTTGCGCGCGAACAAGGAAATATTCGCGTGGGAGCCCAATCAGCTGGTAGGGGTCCCGAGAGAGGTGATCCAGCATAATCTAAGGGTATGCCCCAACATACGCCCCATGAAGCAGCGAGCCAGACGGCAGTCCACTGAGAAGCAGGCCTTCATCGTCCAAGAGACACGCAAGCTGGAGGCGGCAGGCGCCATCCGGGAAGTTCGATATCCTGAATGGCTGGCAAACCCTGTCGTAGTGCCAAAGAAAGGCGGGAAGGAGTGGATGTGCGTCGAATTCACCAACCTCAACAAAGACTGCCCCCAAGATCCGTTCCCGCTCCCGCGCATCGACCAAATCGTTGACTCCACCGCTGAGTGCGACATGCTGTGCTTCCTGGACGCGTTCTCAGGGTATCATCAGATCAAGATGGCGGTGGAAGATGTGGAGAAGACAACTTTCCTAACACCATGTGGGGTGTACTGCTACACCTGTATGCCCTTCGGGCTGCGCAACGCAGGCGCCACCTTCCAGCGGTTGATGCATATCGCCCTGGGGCGGCAGCTCGAGAGGAACACAGAGGCTTACGTCGACGACATAGTGGTCAAATCTCGCGAGGCGAGGACATTGATTCAAGACTTGGAGGAGACCTTCGAGAGGTTGCGCCAAGTGAACTTGAGGCTTAACCCGGAGAACTGCGTGTTTGGCGTCCCTTTCGGTAAGCTACTAGGGTTCCTCGTATCCCACAGAGGGATCGAGGCAAACCCAGAGAAGATCAAGGCCATCGAAGACATGAGCCCGCCGCAGACCCTCAAGGAGATGCAGAAGCTAGCAGGGCGGGTGACCGCGTTAGGGCGATTCATCTCCAATCTAGGCGAGCGCGCCTTACCCTTCTTTAAGGTCATGAAGAAGAAGGGCCCGTTCGAGTGGACCCCGGAGGCCGACCGGGCCTTCCAAGACCTCAAGAAATACCTCACCAGCCCCCCGGTGATGGTGGCACCGCGGCCTCTCGAGCCTCTGGTACTCTATCTTGCCGCCACCCCGTACTCCGCCAGCGCAGCGCTGGTGGCGGTTCAAGAGGAGCGCCAAGACAAGGGTGTGCCGCGCCAAGCCAGAGCTGATGCAGCGCAGGGTCAGGAAGGCGCAGCAAAGCCATCAGCGACGGAAGACCAAGCTCAGCAGGGCAACATCACAGAAGCTCCTAAGGACGGTGAGGTCTCAGGAAACCCACCACCTCAGAATATGCCACAATCTCCGTAGGACTAGAGCCTCGACAGTATGCCAGCCCTCGTCGAGCACCCGGTGTACTTCGTCAGCACCGTACTGCGGGACGCGAGGGCGCGCTACCCCATGCCGCAAAAGCTCCTGCTCGCACTCTTAGTGGCCTCGCGCAAGCTGCGGCAC
Source organism: Triticum aestivum (assembly GCF_018294505.1). Lineage (NCBI taxonomy): Eukaryota > Viridiplantae > Streptophyta > Magnoliopsida > Poales > Poaceae > Triticum > Triticum aestivum. The sequence goes on from NC_057796.1 coordinate 194,135,914, forward strand.
TACTTCCAGGGCCACCCCTTCAAGGTCGTCTCAGCTTACCCATTGGAGATGGTACTTAGGAGCCCTAACTCAGCCGGAAGGGTCGCTGAATGGAACATCAAGCTGCAAGCATTCCAGTTGGAGTTCAGCACTGCCAGGGTCATCAAGGGAGCCGCGCTCGCCGATGTTGTGGCAGAATGGACAGATGCCCCGGCTCTTGAGGAAGGAGAAGACCGGTCCACCTCCCCAGGAAGCGAGGCACCAAACGGCTGGGTCATGTATTTTGATGGCGCCTTCGCGCACCAGGGCGCGGGGGCTGCAGCAGTGCTCATCTCGCCCACTCCGGACAAGCTCTACTACGCCGTGCAACTCTGCTTCCAGCACGGTGAGAAGGTCTCCAACAATATCGCGGAATACGAAGGCCTCATAGCTGGCCTGAAGGCTGCGGCGGCTCTAGGGGTGAAGCGCCTCACCGTCAAAGGCGACTCGCAGCTCCTCGTCAACTTCTCCAACAAGGCGTACGAGCCGAAGGACGAGCACATGGAGGCCTACCTTGCGGAGGTGCGCAAGATGGAAAAGAAGTTCTCGGGACTGGAGTTGCAGCACGTGCCCCGGGACACCAACAAGGAAGCCGGCGACATCGCCAGGAGAGCATCCAAGCGGCAACCGCAAGAGCCCGGCGTCTTTGAAGAGCGGCTCTTCAAGCCGTCAGCTACGCCACCTCTTTCAAGCACGACTCAGCCTCAGGAGGAGCTCCCACAGCCCCCGGTCATGGGAGCCCCAGCCTGTGGCCCGACCTGAGGAGCACGGCTGCTCTTGGCGCTCGAGCCCCAGGAGGAGTGCTGGACCAAGGAATTCAAAGAGTACCTGATGCACGGGACGCTGCCGGAGAAGGAAGAGGACGCGGAGCACGTGGCCCGGCAAGCCACGGCATACTGCATTCCAGACGGCGAGTTATACAGGAACGACCGAACGATGTCACCCTTGCGCTGCATCTTCAGCAATCAAGGAACGTAGTTGCTGACTGACATACACGGCGGGGACTGCGGGACACCACTCGTCGTCACAACCCTCGTCGGCAAGGTGTTCCGCAGTGGATTCTACTGGCCTCAACAGCTCAACGACGCTGCCGAACTGGTGAAGTCCTGCGAAGCTTGCCAATTCCACGCCAAGCAAACCCATTAGCCAGCTCAGGGCCTCCAAACCATCCCGATCACATGGCCATTCGCAGTCTGGGGAGCTGGACATCTTAGGCCCGTTCCCTCGGGCGCCAGGGGGCTACCGCTATCTCTACGTCGCCATCGACAAGTTCACCAAGTGTGCGGAAGTGGAAGTCGTCCTGTACCATCCTGGCCGGCTCTGCTGTCAAGTTCATCAAGGGCCTCGTGAGCCGCTTCGGGGTCCCCAACCGCATCATCACAGATAACGGCTCGCAGTTTACTAGTAACCTCTTCAAAACCTACTGTGCTATCCTTGGAATGCAGATCTGCTACGCTTCGGTGGCCCACCCCAGGAGCAATGGTCAGGCTGAACGCGCCAACGCGGAGGTCCTGAGGGGCCTCAAGACCAGGACCTTCAAGAAGAAGCTGGAGGCTGTGGCAGGGGCTGGCACGACGAGCTCCAGTCCGTGCTGGGTCCATCCGCACCACCGCTACCAAGCCAACGGGCGAGACTCCATTCTTCCTTGTCTACGGAGCTGAAGTAGTCCTTCCTCACGAGGTCAAGCATCGCTCCGCACGGGTCTTGTCGTTCGACGAAGCGCACCAGGACGCCACGCGGGGATGGATCTCGTGGTGGGGGAGGAACGTCATCGCGAAGCTGCAGTGAGGGCGGCAAGGTACAAGCAAGCGCTGCGGCGACACCACTGCCGCAACATTCGCTCCAGGACGCTCGAGACGGGTGACCTAGTCCTGAGAAGGGTCCTCTCCAGGGTAGGGCTGCATAAGCTTTCACCCATGTGGGAGGGCCCGTTCAAGGTTGTCCACATCTCCAGGCCTGGCGCCGTGCGCCTGGAGACACAAGACGGGATACCTATCCAAAACGCCTGGAACATCCAGCACCTCCGGAAGTTCTACCCATGAAGCAAGGCCCAGAGCCTGTGAAGAAAGGCCCAGAGCCTGTGAAGAAGGCCCGGTGCCTGTGAAGAATCGCCGCCCGTGACACTCTCACGTAATAATGAGTTGGGGTTGTACACGCCCCGGAGTCTCAGGAGCGCCGGCCTCAGGCCCTGGGGCTCCCGCCCACGCCTAGTGGCAGCACATAGCTCCGCGCTGGTGAGAGGACTTGAAGACTAGATTAGGTGCCGGACGCGGCTTTTCATTTGCTTTCCGTAGTTGGCTCGCTTTCCTTAATCGAAGTCTGCTTTCGGCGTTCCTTGCTGATTTGATTGCCTCACCTCTTACCGCATTTTCCGGCTCTGGTTTGCTCGTATTCTCTCTCTCTCTCGCATAACTCACGAGGGGCTAGGCAGGCGCCCTCATGAGCATTTTTCTCCTCTCTGCCTTCTCACGAGCCACCCTCGTTCGAGCCCAAAAGCTGGCGCACCTCTCCTAGTCCGTGCACCTCGGGTACCGCGATACAAAGCGCCAGGTCAGGGCCTGGTGTGAACGGCAAATCTTTTAACGCACTTCCTAACGAATTTTCGCAGTCCCTGAGCAAATGCAGGACACCAAGGAAAGATGGGACACGAGGAAACAAACACCTCATGAGGAAGGGGGCATACTGAATATACCAGGTTAAGTTATCTTTGCGCAAAATAATGACACGGCACGGGAACAACACGCATAGTGCAATAACCGAGGAACCATAGTTCGGTACACGCCCCCCTGGGCCCATACTGGTTTCATTCTTGATGGAGGAAGAGGAGTAAAACAAAAGTAGCGTTGCAGCGATCCGCGGAGGCAGGCCCTTATCGGCACCCCGAGCCTAGCCGGATCCTTCCTCGCGCTTCACGGAGGCGCGTCGATGAGATGACCCCACTGCCGCCTTCAAAGCAGGCGCGGCGGCTGGTCGTAGCCGCCACTACTGGAGCTGTCGCCGGAGGAAGAGCCGCCGTAGCTAGACGAGACACGGTCGCTGCCGAGGGAAGGCTCGCCCTCATCCTCATCGCGACCGTCACCAAGGCCGAGCACCTCCTCACCGTCGTTCGTCTCGCGGCAACACCCGGCGCGGCGACCATCTTCCCCAAATACCCTCACATAGAGGGTCGATCCACCATCGTACTTGAAGTGGAGGGTGCACCGCCTGCCCAGGCCGCGCGCGCGGGCGAACGTCTGCCAGCCGCGGCCCAGGGTTATGTTTCCCACGGCGGAAGTCTCGACCGCAACCCAGGAGGCCTTGCTGCAGCAACCATCCGCCTGCAACCAGAGTCCGCCTGGACCAGAGGCCGGCAGTTCACTGGCAAAGAAGCACGGGAAGTTGGAGCCAGTTGCCGGCCGGGTTCTCCGACCAGACGACGAACTCCGGCGACACCTCCGCCGAATGGAAGCGCGGGCGGGGAGGCCGCGCCACCATCACGCGCCTCCCGTCATCAGTTGGACCACCATGGATGGGACGACCCACCCCCCCCCCCCCCCCCCGCGCGCGCGTGCCGTGGCGCCACCTCGACGGTGGGCCATGGCGGGGGTCGCGGTGTGCTTGCGCGGACGGCCGCGGCTGCGCTTGGGCGCTGAGGAACTAGGGCCCTCGCGAGGGGCCTTTACCTTCTCGGCGGCAGAGAACTTCCTTCGTGGCGCCATCGGTGGCACTGCAAGCAATGGAGCAAAGAAGCAAGCAAGCGAGGAAGAGATGGGCGACGGGTGCTTCGCCCCACCTCCCCATTTATAGCAAGAGAAGGCCAACCGGCGTCTCCCACGATCGCAGGTAATGATGGTTTTCCTTGCATGTCGTAGGGACTTGTCAAGTCATGCAGTTGCCGAGGCAGCGTGGGGAAGCGGAGACCCCACGTCCAATCAACCGCCACGCGTCAACCGGGGACGCAGGCTTTTGGGACCCGCGGTGCTCCGAATTGACCCTTGGCTTCGTCGCGAAGCCAAGCCCGAGCGCACCTTGGGCCCGGGGGCTACTGTCGGCGTTCTGGGAACGGGGGTCCCTAGACTTGCCTGCCTACGGCCCACAGCGTGGCCAAGCTAGCAGGCCGTACGGCCCATCCTCATCAACAAGGCATCCAAGATCCTCGCGAGGGTCCAAGCCTCGCGAGGCGGACGACACAAGACCTCCTCTGGAGTGGCCAGGTTAGGCAGGCTCACGAGGGTGGAGATATCAAGGCGGGGCAAACCTCATGAGGCCCTCGTGACGTGAGCCATGACGCACGGCGCCAGGCGGGTGCCAGGCAGGCGCCAGCGCGCGCAGCGTCCTAGTTTCCTCTTTGGTGCTAAGGAGGCCAGCGCAGGTGAGGAGTACCGAGGCATCAGGCAAAGGTTGCTATATTGATGCAACGAGACCAAGACCAGGAGGACGGCAAGGCGGAGGTCATCGTGGAGCCCAAGACGGCGTCACCCCAGAGCTTTTCACAGGCGAAGACCACTTTTGTCAGGATAGCTTTTACTAGCTGCCCCCCTTCAAATTTTCCCGCCGTTGTTGGCTCCATTCCCGCTCGATATTTGGGAAGAGGACCAGGGCCTCTATAAATAGGACTAGCCACCATCATAGAGGCAAGCTCATCTTAGCTTGATCCAATCCGATCGAGAGCCTAGACACAAGAACACCTCAACCTCAGGAGGCAGTTCTTCCCTTGTACTGTTCATCATCAGCCCAAGAGGCAGTCCACCACCACCACACTAGAGTAGGGTATTACACCACAACGGTGGCCCGAACTAGTATAAACCTCGTGTCTTTCTGTGTTGCGAGTTCGTCGAGTTCGTCCGCGAGATCTTAGCGAGCTAGAGCGTAGATCGGTAGGAGGGAAAGACTTCGCGCGCACCCTATTGTTTGAACCTTAAGGGTTTGCCGGAACCCCACATCTGACACATCCGAGCTGCTCGGGATGGGCTTACCGGAGGCACTGACCAGTATTTGAAAGATATGCGGGTAAGTACGCATTGTACAAATCTAGTAAGCATGTACCAGTAGCCCCCAAGACTTGAAATAGTTGAAACAACTGATTTAAGGATCGTTGTATAATCAGGTACTCACAGAGAAGAAGAACATGTTGTCTTATGAGTTGGAAAAGTGCCGGACTCAGCTAGCTGTTGCTACCGCCGAACTGGAAAAGTCCAAGGAGGCACCGGCTGGTAATGTGCCCCTCCATCCATAAAAAGTATAATCATGTACCAGTAATGTTAATACTGTTATGTTTCTGATGACAGGATCAGTAGATCAACTGAAAGAGGAACTGAAGGTCGCGCAGGCGGGTAAACAACAGGCCGGAAGGCAACTGGCCGCAGGCGAACGTGTATTGACACGGGTCAGAGATGATAAGAACAAGCTGCAGGATTCCAACATCCTGCTAGGCGAAGAGCCAAAAGATGTACGAGCCCAGCTAGCGGACGCCGTAAAGGAAAATAGGAGGCTACGAGGCGGCATATTCAGTATGTTTTTGAACTTACCTCCGTGTTCGGCAAAGAAATGAGCTGACAGATTTATGTCTACAGGTATGCTGACTGGCCGTCCCGAAGAGGAAGTGTCCGGATCTCAAGGCGATCTGCTGCAAGAGCTGTCCCAGGTGCACGAGCGAGCTCAGCAAGCAATGTGGAGCATTGCCAAGGCTTTGTGGCCATCCGCCTCCCCTCCAGGAAGTATGGAGGAGCTTGTGAAGCTATTCCAAGGAGCTCGGCGGCGCTTTCGATTATGGAAAATATCGGCCTGCCGAGAAGGTGCGCGAGAGGCCTCGACCATGGTGAAAACACGGTACACCAAGCCTTATTCGAATCATATGGCCTGGGTCGGACCTCGGGGGTCAGATGGACAAGAAATTCCAATTAGCTTGGTATATGACCAAGTAAAGATAGCCGCCAAGTTTTCCCAACAAGATTGTAAGCTAGACAGCCTGTTAGACGGCATAGAGGAAGAAGTTTTTCAGTCCAAGTGACTATGTACTTCAATTGACAAATTTGTCCCTAGCCGGATTGTAAAACGATTTTCATGGCAGACCTTTTCGCGTCGACCTCTGGACCCGAAGGTGCGGAGTGTTTCCGAATACCGGATCGGCCATATAGACTGGGGTATGCGTGGAAACCAGGCATAGGGGTCATAGTTGCTTGAACAGACAAGTTGTATCCGGCTAGCTATGTCATATTACATGTTAATTGTAAGAAACATCTTCCAGGGAGAATAGTTCCGTTAAGGGTTCCTTTCCCTGGGTGAACATGCGTTAATATGCATGCCCAAACTGTGATTGAAAAATCGCAGTATACGTAATATCTGGAGGTTCACATTGTAATTAGGGTATAATGTCTTTAGTCCACCGACCAAATATTCCCTTAAGAACGCTAGCTTTCGGCTTCACCCAGTCTGAGGTACACGTCCGGATGACCCGGCTGTAACAATCGCAGAGGTGCTCCCTTTATGCCCGGGAACGTAGGGCATAAGCACAGGAACCAGGCAACCCAGCTTGGCAAAAACTTAAGTCATAACGGTCCATATAATGGCGAAGAAAAGGTACATATGAGGAAAGGACACATATGTGGCGAGCTTGATGCTCGGAAAATAATAATAAGCTTCTGTAAAAGAAGCCCCCAGGTATTATGAGCGTATACATTTAAGGATGTGTACGTCATGCGGTTTGGCCACACAAGAGCTATAGAGCTAGAGAAAAAATTAAAGAGAGAAAAATGGAAACAAAGGGAGAAGAAGACGAACAAAGAGTATGTCTCTAGGCGTAGAATCTTCGGAGTCTGGCAGCATTCCACAGGTTTGGCTCTAAGCGATTGTCCGATGCATCACGCAGGTGGTACGGTCCTCCAGTGAGAACTTCATCTATGATGAAGGGACCCTCCCACTTGGGCTTGAGTTTGTCCTTTTTCTTTTTTGGCAAGCGTAGAATGAGTTCACCAACATTATAAGTCTTGGCCCGCACTTCTCTGCTTTGGTATCTGCGAGCCTTTTGTTGGTAGAATGTAGAACGGGCTTTTGCAACGTCGCGTTCCTCCTCTAGGGCATCTAGACTGTCCTGCCGATCAAGCTCAGCCTCTCTCTCTTCATACATGCGCACTCGAGGTGAGTCATGAATGATGTCCCAGGGCAAAACGGCCTCTGCGCCATACACCATGAAGAATGGTGTGTATCCGGTAGTGTGATTGGGCGTGGTCCGCAGCCCCCAGAGTACGGAGTCGAGCTCCTCAACCCAGTGCTTGTCTGATTCTTTCAAAGACCGCACTAGTCTAGGCTTAATGCCGCTCATGATAAGACCATTAGCTCCTTCAACTTGACCATTCGTTTGTGGGTGATAGACGGAGTCGTAATCGAATTTAATGCTCAGATTAGCACACCAGGTTTTCACTTCATCAGCCGTTATCGGTGATGATGTTGTGTGGGACACCATAACGGTGCACGACACCGGAAATAAAGTCTATCACTGGTCCGGCTTTGGCCATTTTAACTGGTTTGGCCTCTATCCACTTGGTGAATTTATCTACCATGACCAGCAGATATTTTTTCTTATGGCTTCCTCATTTAAGGGGTCCAACCATATCCAGCCCCCAGACCACGAAAGGCCAAGTAATGGGGATTGTTTGTAGAGCGTTAGGCGGCATATGGCTTTGGTTGGCGAAAAGCTGGCACCCGACACAACGTTGGACAAGGTCCTGTGCATCTGCTCGGGCCGTCGGCCCAAAGAAACCTGTACGGAAGGCTTTACTTACAAGGGCCCGAGCCGCGGCGTGGTGACCGCCGAGACCAGCGTGGATTTCGGCCAGAGGCTGCCGTCCCTCTTCTTTGGAGATACATCTTTGAAGGACTCCGGTAGCGCTTTTCTTGTAGAGCTCTCCGTCATGGACCTTGTAGGCTTTCGAGCGCCGAACAATGGAGCGAGCCTCATTCTGATCCTCAGGGAGCTCTCGCCTATTAAGGTAGGCCAAGAAGGGTTCGGTCCATGGGGCAATTCCTGCCATTATTAGATGGGCCGATGGTGTTATTTCGGTGGCTGAGCCTCCGATGATATCTGTATTGTGTACGGAATCTGGGGGTACAAGCGGATCCAGACTGGTGTTGCTGCTCTCACCCTGCCACACCACGGATGGCTTGAAGAGCCTTTCCAGAAAGATGTTAGGCAGGACGGGGTCACGCTTGGCGCCAATGCGAGCAAGGACATCCGCCGCTTGATTACTTTCTAGAGCACGTGATGAAACTCGAGTCCCTCGAACCGAGCTGATATTTTGAGTATAGCGTTACAATAGGCCGCCATCTTCGGATCTTTGGCATCAAAGTCCCCATTTATTTGGGATATTGCGAGATTTGAATCCCCACGCACCTCCAGGCATTGTATGCCCATGGAGGCAGCCATTCGAAAAGCGTGCAATAAGGCCTCGTATTCGGCTGCATTGTTGGAGTCTGTGCATAATATTTGGAGTACGTACTGGACTGTGTCTCTGGTGGGGGATTTTAGGACAACACCCGCTCCTAAGCCGGCCAGCATTTTAGAGCCATCGAAGTGCATGACCCAGTTAGAATATGTACCGTACTCTTTAGGGAGTTCGGCCTCTGTCCATTCGGTGATGAAGTCGGCCAATACTTGGGATTTAATGGCTCGGCATGGTTTCTATGTTATGTCGAATGGCAGGAGCTCAATGGCCCACTTGGCAATCCGGCCCGTAGTGTCGCGGTTGTCTATTATGTCATTGAGTGGTACTCCGGAAGCCACCGTGATCGAGCACTCTTGGAAGTAGTGTCGTAGCTTCCGGGATGCCATGAAGATCGCATATGCTATTTTTTGGTAATGAGGGTATCGGGATTTGCATGGTGTGAGGATAGTGGATACGTAGTACACCGGTTTCAGAAACGGGAATTTGTGTCTGCCCTCCTCTCGCTCAACGACGAGCACCGCGCTCACCAGCTGGTGTGTTGCAGAGATGTATAATAACATCGGTTCACCGACGTTCGGTGCCGCCAGTATTGGGTTGCTCGCTAAAAGAGCCTTTATTTCTTCTAGTCCGGCCGTTGCCGCATCCGTCCACTCGAAGTGGTCGGTGCGTCGGAGAAGGCGATAAAGTGGCAATGCTTTTTCTCCTAGTCTGGAGATAAAGCGGCTTAAAGCTGTCACGCATGCGACTAGTTTTTGGACCTGTTTAAGGTCTGTTGGTGTAGCCAATTGTGACAAAGCTCTGATTTTGGCTGGATTTGCCTCAATTCCTCTATTGGAAACATTGAAGCCCAATAGTTTTCCAGCAAGAACGCCGAAAACACACTTTTCCGGATTGAGCTTGATGTCATATGTACGGAGGTTGTCGAATGTGAGACGCAAGTCGTCCATTAATGACTCGACGTGCCTAGTCTTGATGACGATGTCATCCACATATGCTTCAACTGTCTTGCCGATTTGTTTCTCCAGGCATGTTTGAATCATGCGTTGGTAGGTGGCGCCGGCGTTTTTAAGCCCAAAGGGCATAGTGTTGAAGCAGAAAGGCCCGTATGGGGTAATGAATGGCGTTGTGGCTTGATCGGACTCCTTCATTTTGATTTGATGGTATCCGGAGTATGCGTCGAGGAAACACAGTGAGTCGTGTCCTGCAGTAGCATCAATAATCTGATTGATGCGGGGGAGGGGGTAGGGATCCTTGGGGCAGGCCTTGTTGAGGTCTTTGAAATCGACGCACAGGCGCCAGGATTTATTCTTCTTTGGCACCATCACCAGGTTTGCTAGCCAGTCCGGGTGTTTTATTTCTCTGATGAATCTGGCCTCGATTAGCTTGGCTAGCTCCTCCCCCATAGCTTGTCGTTTGGGTTCGGAAAAGCGCCGCAGTGTTTGCTTGACCGGCTTATATCCCTTCAATATATTGAGGCTGTGTTCGGCCAACCTGCATGGGAACCCTGGCATATCAGAAGGGTGCCAGGCGAATATGTCCCAGTTCTCGCGCAGGAACGCTCGTAGTGCGGCATCGACCGTTGGGTCCAGCTGTGCCCCAATGGAAGCTGTCTTCTTGGGGTCCATTGGGTGGACTTGAAATTTCACTATTTTGTCTGCTGGTTTGAAGGAGGTGGATTTGGGCCGCTTGTCAAGGATTACGTCGTCCCTATCCACCGTGGAGCGTAGTGCGGTTAACTCTTCAGCCGCGAGGGCCTCGGACAGTGCCTCGAGGGCCAGGGATGCGGTTTTGTTTTCGGCGCGGAGGGCTATGTCCGGATCACTAACGACAGTGATTATACCGTTGGGCCCGGGCATCTTGAGCTTCATGTACCCGTAATGAGGTATAGCTTGGAAGCGCATGAATGCATCTCGCCCCAACAGGGCGTGATATCCACAGTTGAAAGGGGCCACCTGGAAGGTTATCTCTTCGGACCGATAGTTCTCCGGCGTGCTGAATACCACGTCGAGTGTAATTTTTCCCGCGCATCGCGCCTCCCGGCTGGGAATGATTCCTTGGAAGGTCGTATTACTTTGCTCGATGCGGCTCCTGTCTATTTCCATTTTATTGAGCGTGTCCTCGTAGATGAGGTTTAGCCCGCTGCCGCCGTCCATGAGCACTTTAGTGAGCCGAAAGCCATCCATAATTGGATTGAGGACCAAGGCGGTTGGTGCCTGGACTGACCGGAATTTTGGTTCGTCACTCGCATTGAAAGTTATGGCCGTGTCGTTCCAGGGGTTTATTGCTGCGGCTTGGCAGACTTCGGCGAGGTCGCGGAGTGCCCTCTTGCGCCGATTGTTCGAAGAGAAAGTCTCAAAGACCGTCAATACTCTGGGTCGTCGTTCTCCGGGGGGCGTTGCTCTGAGGTGTTTTTGGTGAGGATATCCTCGCCGCTCTTGGCCACCTGTTGGAGTATCCAACATGCTCTAAGGCTGTGGGTTGGTACGGTATCCGGTGTTGTGTGTATTTTGCATGGCCTATCGAGCCATCCCTCCAGAACAATTCCGCGTCCTGTAATGGTCTTAGTTTTCTTCACTATGGGGTCGGGTGCACCGCGAGGGTGCATCCTTTTTGCCCGCCAGATGGGTTGAGCGGAGACCGGTGGTTCCCAGCGAGTTGTCTGAGTTTTCCAGGTGCTTTCCATTGCATAGTACTTCTGTACTATGGTTGCCAAGTCAGCGAAGTGTAATACGCGACGGCGGTTGATGGCGTTGAGGATTCCTTCGTCCGTGCAATTATTGCAGAATACTGAAATCACGTCCTCGTCGCGGCAATCTTTAATCTTGTCTTTGACAAGAAGGAATCTGGCCCAAAATTGATGGACTGTTTCCTGGGACTGCTGTCGTGCGTACATGAGGTCGCATATATCCGGAGGACCGGAATTGCTCGGTGAATATTGCTTGTGGTGGGTGGGTGGCTTTAAATCCGAAGCCTGATCCAATTTGGGGTCCGGAGCTTGAAAAACTTCCGATCTTATTAGTTCGGGCTCCGGGATGTTAAATGATCTTCCAGGCTCAACGCCCGATTCTAGGTTCGGAGGGCCGGGAGTGTCGTCCCGCAGACAGGTATCCAGCTCTTCGAGCTCGGAAATCCGAACATAACTCGTCTTCAACATAGGGGAAGAGTTGTTGTTTTGCTCCTCCACGACCGCTATCTGATGGGTGATCGGCGGAGATTTGATTTCTCTCTGATCGGGTTTAAGCCCAATCTGATCATAGTCTGTAGCGACCCCCATGGCGGCAATGCGATCCAGGAGTTTGTTTAAAGACAACAACTCCGCCAGATCCATCTGCTTGGGGTACTCGGAGTCAATACAGAGATGATTTTCGATGACCTGAGAAGTCATCATTGGCTTGACAGCCGAACGGGCAGTCATGGTAAAGCCGCCCAGCCGGAGGGTTTGGCCTGAGGATAGGGCTCTTCCGGAGGTGATACTGTCCTTGATAACAAGGTGAGCCATCAATCCTGTCTTGGACGTCACAGCGGAACTCTCAATGAAAGCACCAATGTCGGTGTCAAAACCGGCGGATCTCGAGTAGGGGGTCCCGAACTGTGCGTCTATGGTTGATGGTAACAGGAGACGGGGGACACGATGTTTACCCAGGTTCGAGCCCTCTTGATGGAGGTAATACCCTACTTCCTGCTTGATTGATCTTGATGAATATGAGGATTACAAGAGTTAATCTACCACAAGATCGTAATGGCTAAACCCTAGATGTCTAGTCTGTATGGTTATGATCCTCTCTACGGACTAAACCCTCCGGTTTATATAGACACCGGAGGGGCCTAGGGTTGTATAGAGTTGTTTTACAGAGGAAGGAATCTTCATATCCAAATGCCAAGCTTGCCATCCACGCAAAGGAGAGTCCCATCCGGACACGGGAGGAAGTCTTCTATCTTGTATCTTCATGGCCCATCAGTCCGGCCCACATCACATAGGCCGGATGCCCGAGGACCCCTTAATCTAGGACTCCCTCAACAACCACTAGTGGGAAAGCGGTACTACCACTTCACCACTGTCTGGAGTACTACCACCAGAGGGAATCACCCCTCTGGTGGTGGTTGCACTAGAAGTACTGGCCAGGTCGGTATAACCGCTACTGTAGCCGGTACAACCGCGAGTGAGTAAAAAGCTGCAATTTGTTAGAAATGAGAGCTCTCTCTATCAAACGGAAGGAAGTATGGGGTGCAATATGAGTGTGTACGTGCTTTGATTCACCCAGTACCTTCCGATGCGGACTCCTTAATAGTATGTATTTCTTACGACCAAAGAAATAAAAGTGTCGGAAAATCTGTCTTCGATTTTCCCGTCCGGAGGGGTTGCCTAACCGTCTTGTGCCACATAAGTAAACCTGTGTAGCTTAGACACACGGTTACTCCGCAAATTGCATTGTCATCAACACCAAAACACTTAAGGCAGGAAATGCCCTTACACATAGTCATACGACTTGGGTTAAGCGTTGATCCGGTTCGAGAATATGTATCATGGTTTAGAAGAAATGACGAGATACCAACAAGCCGACAAGTATCCACCTTAAACTCGAAAACGTATAACATGAGACAAAAGAAATGTTGCATATCGCACATTGTCAGGATTCGTTAGTACGAGTTTGCATGCGCTATGGAGTTGGCACGTTCTACCAGGAACCACTACTAGCAATCGACTTGGGACATGTCCCTGATCTAGGCAGACATCCGTGGTGTATAGTCAGACCAAGGTGGCAATCTTGCTCACGATTGCCGTCAACGATGCACATGGAGCCACGCCGATGGACAACACAAACAACCAACCCCATCACCCATGAAGAACAACGGGGACGACAACTTCTAGGCATCTCTACAATGTCGCAGTAATCATCATCGAGACGGGATTAAAACTCAAGGACTTTTATTCGAGATGACACCACCATCACCTAGAGCGACATCATCGTGAGACAAAAACCTACTGCACAAAAGACGAAAGACAATAATCCCCTCTCCTCGGCCCCGCAATGCTAGAATTTGTGGTGGCTAGGGTTTCTTTTTGGAGGGCTAACTATTAACAAACAAAACTTATCTTTTGACAATGTTAACAACACTCCCCCGGCGGTTTAGCCGCTCTCAGTTTAACACAAATTCATTAATTACAACACATTCATGTAATATGTTACCACATAATCCACGTACAGCACATAACGACTTGAAAGAAAATCTGATACCTTGGCACATAAATTAACTGGGATCAAATTCCAAGCCCCTTTGTTCAATACAAAGACCTCCTACAGTGGGGATATCATAGCTAGTATCATGCGTGCCAATAATACAATTTTGATGAGATGACATATTAGTTTTTTATCTTACTTCCAGATAGCAAGGTCAAGAATTAAGAACGTCGGCATTAAATTTGAAGTCCGTAAAGAACTGTACAAGTCATATTAAGAGTTCACATTAATTTCCAAAACCCATCGAAATTCCAAAAGACATAACATCTTCTGCTCTAAATAATAACAGTACATAATTAAGCAATAGCTCCTTCGTTTCTAATTTGCAGATCAACATGGAGTTACAACTGGCACGTTAGCGTCGGTCGGCGTCTTCTGAATATGATGATCTATCCGGCCACTACTCCGGCCGGTTAACGAATTATCTATCCACTATTAAGGGCAATCTTGAATAAAGTTCAACTAATCAACACACATTTTATAACAGAGTGATACTCTATATCCTTACAAAAACACATCGGGAACATTACAGAATTAATCAATTGGTAATTGTTTCTGAGGATTTGGCTGCCCAACCTTCCAAGTCATACACAACATGCAGTGGACAGATTAATGTGTGAACTGGTGTGGAAACTGAGAGCTGATTCCAGTTCGTGGCCTTGAGAATCTTTCTAATCGATTAATCATGCATATCACAAGGTCAGATAGAATGGAAGGATATAACTATATAGTAGTATAACTTAACCTAATTAACAATGGCCTGATCCATCAGACTACCCACAATGGGAGTAACATAGGTAGTAACATCACACATATCTAGATAAAATAGATGATGTGGCAAGCAATAAATGAAGAAAGAGAGGCATGTGGTAACATAGTTAGTTACTAGTAGTATGAGTAACATCACACGTATCAAGGCAAGATGAGTCTATAGCTTAATAAATGAAGTGTTGCATGTTACCATACATATGTTACTCTCCACTATAGAGGTAGTAACATATTCTAGTAACATAGGCATGTTACTACTCTATGTTACTACCCATTGTGGCTAGTCTGCACGATTAATTCCAAATGCCAAAGTCAATGATCCCAGAGAGCATAACAAATAGCTAGCTAACTTTTGTGAGAGTTCTCTTTGGCCGTAAGTAACTTCCTCCCATCCAATTAGCTTTCACCTCGTCCTCTATTTAAGCGCACTGGCTTTGCGCAACACCATCATCGTCGCCTCACCGTTAGCTCGAACCACAAGTTTTTGTCCTTCTCTCGTGCTCGATCGATCATGGGCAACGTACATTGCCATGGACATGGCTAAGCCCTCGCTGGTTTTTGGCACCGTCCTCGCGGCGTGCCTTGCGCTCGCCGCGGCCGACTGGTCTCCGGCGCACGCCACGTTCTACGGCGGGAACGACGCCTCCGGCACAATGGGTAAGCCACCTAGCTAGCATTTCCCAATCACAGGTTAGCGAACGTACGCTCATGTCATGTGTGGCTGACAATGCGTGCGTGGGTGTGCGCTCGCCCAACTGACAGTCCTCTTCTCTAATCGATCAATCATCAGGTGGCGCATGCGGGTACAGCAACCTGCATGACCAGGGGTACGGGGTCGACAACGCAGCACTCAGCACGACGTTGTTCAACAATGGCGCGTCGTGCGGGCAGAGCTACCTCATCATCTGCGACACCAGCAAGACGCGGTGGTGCAAGCCCGGCACCGCCGTCACCGTCTCGGCCACCAACCTCTGCCCGCCCAACTAGGCCCTCCCCAGCGACAACGGCGGCTGGTGCAACACGCCGCAGCGGCACTTTGACATGTCGCAGCCAGCTTGGGAGAAGAACGACATCTACCGCGCCGGCATTGTGCCGGTTCTCTACCAGCGTGTCAAGTGCTGGCGCCAGGGCGGGGTCAGGTTCATCATCGCCGGCTTCAACTACTTCGAGCTCGTGCTCATCACCAACGTCGCCGGCAGCGGATCGGTGGCCATGGCGTCCATCAAGGGCTCCAACACGGGGTGGATCCAGATGTCCAGAAACTAGGGTGCCAACTGGCAGTGCCTCTCCAGGCTTGCCGGCCAGGCGCTGAGCTTCGCCGTGACGACCACCGGCGGGCAGTATTTGCTCTTTGAAAACGTCATGCCGGCTTGGTGGAAGTTCGGCCAGGCGTTCACCACCTACAAGCAGTTCGACTATTGAGACATCACCATACATCCACCACACACGGTGCACTTCTTCGTGGCCGGATTAATGGGTGCTTTGTGCGTGCTCGCAATTTTGACGAAGCTGCATGGATACCTGACTTCGTGGCCAGGATGGATATCTCCTAGCTAGGCGATGGAGTAATGCTACACGTACAAATGAGTTACAAGGTTTTACAAAGAGGGTTAATTTGATTGGTCAATAGGTGGGGAGGCGGCCCACCCCTCCTGAAAATCAGGGGGGGCAAGTTTGTGATTGGTTAGTAGATGAAAAAAATCCTAGTCAGTGTGTAATTGCGTGTAACTCTTTGTATGTTTAGCATTATTCCTAGGGAGTAATCCTACACGTACAAACGAGTTACAAGGTTTTACAAAGAGGGTTAATTTGATTGGTCAATAGCTGGGGAGGCGGCCCACCCCTCCTGAAAATCAGGGGGCAAGTTTGTGATTGGTTAGTAGATGAAAAAAAAATCCTACTCAGCGTGTAACTCTTTGTATGTTTAGCATTATTGCTAGGGAGTAATGCTACATGTACAAACGAGTTATAAGGTTTTACAAAGAGGGTTAATTTTATTGGTCAATAGGTGGGGAGGCGGCCCACCCCTCCTGAAAATCAGGAGGGCAAGTTTGTGATTGGTTAGTAGATGAAAAAAATCCTAGTCAGCGTGTAATTGCGTATAACTCTTTGTATGTTTAGCATTATTGCTAGGGAGTAATGTTACCCGTACAAACGAGTTACAAGGTTTTACAAAGAGGGTTAATTTGATTGGTCAATAGGTGGGGAGGCGGCCCAGCCCTCCTAAAAATCAGGGGGGCAAGTTTGTGACTGGTTAGTAGATGAAAAAAATCCTAGTCAGCGTGTAATTGCGTGTAACTCTTTGTATGTTTAGCATTATTGCTAGGGAGTAATGCTACACATACAAACGAGTTACAAGGTTTTACAAAGAGGGTTAATTTGATTGGTTAATCGGTGGGGAGGCGGCCCACCCCTCCTGAAAATCAGGGGGGCAAGTTTGTGATTGGTTAGTAGATGAAAAAAATCCTAGTCAGCGTGTAATTGCGTGTAACTCTTTGTATGTTTAGCATTATTGCTAGGGAGTAATGCTACACGTACAAACGAGTTACAAGGTTTTACAAAGAGGGTTAATTTTATTGGTCAATAGGTGGGGAGGCGGCCCACCCCTCCTGAAAATCAGGGGGGCAAGTTTGTGATTGGTTAGTAGATGAAAAAATCCTAGTCAGCGTGTAATTGCGTGTAACTCTTTGTATGTTTAGCATTATTCCTAGGGAGTAATGCTACACGTACAAACGAGTTACAAGGTTTTACAAAGAGGGTTAATTTGATTGGTCAATAGGTGGGGAGGCGGCCCACCCCTCCTAAAAATCAGGGGGGCAAGTTTGTGATTGGTTAGTAGATGAAAAAAATCCTAGTCAGCGTGTAACTCTTTGTATGTTTAGCATTATTGCTAGGAGTAATGCTACACATACAAACGAGTTACAAGGTTTTACAAAGAGGGTTAATTTGATTGGTTACTCGGTGGGGAGGCGGCCCACCCCTCCTGAAAATCAGGGGGGCAAGTTTGTGATTGGTTAGTAGATGAAAAAAATCCTAGTCAGCGTGTAATTGCGTGTAACTCTTTGTATGTTTAGCATTATTGCTAGGGAGTAATGCTACACGTACAAACGAGTTACAAGGTTTTACAAAGAGGGTTAATTTGATTGGTCAATAGGTGGGGAGGCGGCCCACCCCTCCTAAAAATTAGGGGGGCAAGTTTGTGATTGGTTAGTAGATGAAAAAAATCCTAGTCAGCGTGTAATTGCATGTAACTCTTTGTATGTTTAGCATTATTGCTAGGAGTAATGCTACACATACAAACGAGTTACAAGGTTTTACAAAGAGGGTTAATTTGATTGGTTAATCGGTGGGGAGGCGGCCCACCCCTCCTGAAAATCAGGGGGGCAAGTTTGTGATTGGTTAGTAGATGAAAAAAATCCTAGTCAGCGTGTAATTGCGTGTAACTCTTTGTATGCTTAGCATTATTGCTAGGGAGTAATGCTACACGTACAAACGAGTTACAAGGTTTTACAAAGAGGGTTAATTTTATTGGTCAATAGGTGGGGAGGCGGCCCACCCCTCCTGAAAATCAGGGGGGCAAGTTTGTGATTGGTTAGTAGATGAAAAAATCCTAGTCAGCGTGTAATTGCGTGTAACTCTTTGTATGTTTAGCATTATTGCTAGGGAGTAATGCTACAGTACAAACGAGTTACAATGTTTTACAAAGAGGGTTAATTTGATTGGTCAGTAGGTGGGGAGGCGGCCCATCCCTCCTGAAAATCAGGGGGGCAAGTTTGTGATTGGTTAGTAGATGAAAAAAATTATAGTCAGCGTGTAATTGCGTGTAACTCTTTGTATGTTTAGCATTATTGCTAGGGAGTAATGCTACACGTACAAATGAGTTACAAGGTTTTACACAGAGGGTTAATTTGATTGGTCAATAGGTGGGGAGGCGGCGCACGACGATGCGTAACTTCGCTTCCTCGTCGGTGTTTCTTCTTGTTGCTTAATTTAGTTATTTTCTACTGTTTCGAAAAATTACTCATTTTACAATGCTCCAAGCAAAAGAAGGAGAATATCACACAATGCATGCATGTTGTAGACTTTTCTCAAAATTCAAACATTCTTTGAATATTTTAGAAAAGTTGTACGTATGACTATAGGCCCTTGGTCCTTAACAGACTAACAATCTTTCAGATCTGTATGAATATTTTAATTTGTTACTAGTTTTTAGGACACCGATATCCACCACACGTGTGGCATAATAGGCATTCGCCCACACACCATGTGTGGCATGAGCAGGGGGCAGTCCACACGGGTTGTGTGTGGGCGAACAGTAGAATTGCCCATACGTATGGGCGCAGCTACTTTGTGCCACACGCCCAACAAGTACTACCCATCCCCACCTCGCGCGTGTGGCACGAAGTAAATGTGCCCACACGTCCTGGCGCAGCTATAATAGGTACTCGCGGGATGACGGTTTAGTTGTCATCCGGGATGGCATATGTAGTTATCCGGGATGGCAAATATGGTTGTAAAAGCATGGCAACTCTCTCTGTTTTGGTTAACTATAGTTGTCATGTCTAATTTATGATAGTTGCCACGTGTAATCAAACCATAGTTGTCGTGTGTGATTAACTACTTGCCACATATGGTCAAACAATAGTTGTCACGTGTGTTTACCTAGTTGCCATGTGTGGTTAATCACAATTGCCATGTATGTTTACCTGATTGCCACATAGGCGCAACTGCAGTTGCCGTCTAGCAAATGAATCATAGTTGTCATGTGTGTTTACCTAGTTGCCATGTACACGCAACTGCAGTTGCCATCCAACAACGTATGACTGTCGTGTGGGCGAAAAGCAATTCGCCCACACGCGCGTAGACTAGGTGGTGGTTGTGCGGGCAGAAACTAGTTCGCCCACACAACGCAGCTGGCAACCGCTTACTGTGGGGCGTGTGGGCGACCACTCCAACGCCCACACACCGGTCTTGTCCTACGTGGCACGCGAAAACTGCCTCGGTGTGTCAAGATTCGTGCAAACTTAACTAGACAGTGATCCAGGCGTGTGGGCGAGTTGCAATGTTGCCACACGTGTGGGCGTTAGTGTTTTTGAGTTTTTAAAATTCATTAGTGGTTAATTAGAAAGTGACTATATCCACCTAGAAATAGATTTTCTCATCACTTTCTCGCTTGCACAAATCCTGACACCTGATCAAATGGATCCCATCGGTGACTCACAAATAGTTGTTCTCAATCACCTTATATAGTTATTTCTTAGTCGACTCAGAATAGCAAAATAGTTTAATGATCATGGATTATATACTCTCTTGGTTCCTTAGCTTTTGGTCTAATCAACTTATGGACTAGGTGAACGTGACAAGCATTGTCCTTACTAAACTTTGTATGAGAGAACAATTCTATATTACCCCGCAAAAAAAGAACAACTCTATATTAAACATATAGCCCTCACCTAATTACACAATATTTTTTTCGCATGCATATTTAGTCAACTTATGGACTAGGTGAATTGACTGCTTTTTTTGTGATTCTAGTAAAAAAATACATCTATACTTGATTTATTGATTTATCAACCCTTTTCTCTACAATTGTTCGTTTAATCTACTTTAATTGCACTTTGAAAAATTTGTAACCATTGCATTTGTAACGGGGCATTATACCTTTTTCTTATTTTAATTGTAGTTTAAAAAATAGGTCTATTGAGCTTTAAATTTAGGCTAGTTGCAAATAATCAAAATGTACACCTTTTGTTTTTGTAATGTGCACAATAATTCTTATACTACAAAAATATGTTGTAATACTTTAGTTTAGTGTTTAAAACTTTATTTGGTGGGTTGCACTTCATCACGTGGCCCACCTCCCAGCATCTTCTCCAAAAGAATTTCCACTGATCTAGTCAAAGACTCCTCCTCGAAAGTTTCCCCTTCAGACCGTCTTATGCTCTTGGGCATATCAATGAGTTCAGTAACTCTGGCATCCTCCTTTTCCCAGTTGATGAGTCTGCCAAATCTAGCAATAGCAGCTGCAATATCCTCTGTGTTACAGTGGTCAAAGGGAACTCCAACAATCAGAGCCAGCAAACCTATTGAAATGAACTCTCCCCCAGTTTTTCCCTTCATTATGCTTGGTGAAAGAAATAAAAACATCCCCAAATGCATGTGGACTCTCTCTGATCAACCTGTCTCTAGCATGTGTGAACTGGACAAAAGCCTCCCCAAACAGGCACGGCTGTATTTCTCGAAATCCCATTTGAGCTACCAGGTCATGATGTAAGAAGTCCTCAGGAACATCATGCACATTTGGTAAGTGTACCTCGTATGGGAGTGGATGGGTGGTGGCGATGGCCCAGTCTTCGTGCCGCCCGGGGCAATGCGGTATCACCACCCTGGAAACCCCTGTCAGCCGTTTGATGTGTTGAATCTGAAAACCATGCGGGACAAAGGGCAGCGGATCAATCGGAAAGTTGGCCATTGCCAATGTAGCAGTTGATTGAAGCTCTTTGGTTGCAGAGAGTTTTGTATAATCTAATGGCGACGAGCTCAACCAGGAAAGAGCAAAGTTGGTAAGAGCATAGGAATGCGAGGAGTCTGGCTGTGGTCTCGGCTGGAAATTTAAAAAAAAACATGACTAACTCCTTTAAAGAGGAAACCTGATGAGTCCATTGGGCCGTCCCACTCGGCTGAAACCAACTATCCACCTCGCCTGGAGCCCAAGCACGCTCTTTGGGCTAGGGAATGAAGTGAAAGGAATAAAAGGCTATAGCCCAGTGAGCCAGGGTTTCGGGCCGAACTGGGCGAAGTGTCGTACCTTGCCACATGCATAGCAAGACCAGTCAACCCTAGGATGACCAACAGTTAACTCAGTGTCACTCCCCTGTCACCCTGATTCAGGCACATTAGATCGATATTAATCCTCTCATTAACTTGTGACAGACCAGGATCACGGCCGCATTGAATATCATGTGACAACCTTTGGAAGACTAATCCGGTTTCTCTCACCGGCAAGCAAGAATTCCAACGATCACCGGAGCAAGGAAAAATGGATTTGCCATTGCGGCCAACTACGATCCATTCAGCATCAAGTTCTCCATAGAACAAGGACTCCTCTCAATGCCAGTTAGGCCCCCAATTAGCCAGAGGCTAAAAATCATCTCAAAATCCATCTCGGCAACTCTACCAGCATTGTAAATACAAAAACCCATAGATTTTGAGGCAATCAAGAACCTAAAGGAGCGATCTTTGAGGAGACAAACCTTAAAGCCTTGGGGATAACCGCCAAAGGTGGCCTACAGAGCAACACTCATCGTTTGTACATCAAGCTTGAACGTGGCACAACAAAAACATACCACCATGGTGAATTATTTCTGATGGAAGCCCGGCAAGAAGACCATCGGGTGACCAAACTTGCTCCTCACGCTTGCCTGGAACTCCTTGCCACAGGCGAAGTTGTGGGCGAAAGGGGCCACGGTGAGCCAGACCACCCAAAACACCAAGAACTAAGGCACTAGAGAAGATTACAGGGATCGAAGCGATCACCAAAAGGTGAGGGAGGTGGCTACCGGGGCCGTAGTGGCCTCTAGCGGGGGAGGGTTAGGAGTTGCCTCCCGGGGAGATTCAACCAATTGGTAGTTTTGATTAAGGCTAAGATCATTTTGCATCTCAATAAATTCATTAATATGAGCATTGTATTCATAGTTCTCATAGCAATATTGAAGTATGGGAAGATTTTCAGATTTGTAAATAGCACCATCACACTTTTCATACTTTTCAAGCAAAGAAGCAATTTCATAAGCACCATTGAAAGCGGCAATTTCTTCGATTTGCTCCACATCATAATAAGCAAGTGCACCATTAGCATAAGAAGCCAAGGTTTCATTATCATTAAATTAACATTTGAAGGGAAGGTGTGGAGCCTCCAGCCTAGAGCAACAAGTATAATCATACATTAAGCACATATTCCAAGCATACCAAGGTAACTTTTTTATTTGATCCATAAGTGTTTCCCTTTTTTGAGTCGATAATCCCTAAACTATTCATGTTGATTCAAAGTGTATCCCATTATCATGTTGAATGGGGATTTATCATGATTATAAAAGAAATATTCGATGTTCGACACGTAACCAGCATCGAGGGTTTTAGAAGGTTCTGCATCTCGATGAGTAGCAAGTAAAACTAACTTTTTGGTGTTTCGTGCTCCATACCCATAACTAAAGATAGAAAACAAATTAGAACAGAAAATTAAAATTACTTAGAGATAAAGCCAACAAGCGCACATGAGAATACTCGCCCCACGCTATTGCTCCCCCGCAACGGTGCCAAAAAAGGTCTTGGTAAGCCACAAGTATAGCGGGTTAGTTGTAGCCCTTCGATAAATAACAGTGTTGAATCCAAAGAGGAGCTAAAGGTAGAATTAGTTGATGGGGAACGTTGCATGGAAAACAAAAAAAATTATGCACACGCAAGATCTATCCATGGAGATGCATAGCTATGAGAGGGGAGAGTGTGTATACGTACCCTCCTAGACTATTAAGTGAAAGCGTTTATCAACGTGGTTGATGTCGTCAAACACCTTCACGATCCAACCGATCAAGTAAGGAACGTACGACACCTCCGTGTTCAGCACATGTTCAGCTCGATGACGTCCTCG
This sequence comes from Triticum aestivum, assembly GCF_018294505.1. Classification (NCBI taxonomy): domain Eukaryota; kingdom Viridiplantae; phylum Streptophyta; class Magnoliopsida; order Poales; family Poaceae; genus Triticum; species Triticum aestivum. Next base: position 194,159,007 of record NC_057796.1, read on the forward strand.
CCTTCTTGATCCAGCAAGACGGGTGAAGTAATAGATGAGTTCCGGCAACATGACGGCATGGTGACGGTGGTGATGCAACTACATCCGCAGGGCTTCGCCGAGCACTACGAAAATATGACCGAGGATGAACTAGAAGGAGACGGGTGCCGCACACAGCTAGGGAATCGTGGAGAGGGAGAGGAGGCAGCCCTAGGGCGCCCCAATTGGTCGGCGGCTGCCCTAGAGGCCTGCCTAGCCGCCCCCCATCCATATATGGACATGGGGGGAGGAAAGGGGGGTTGGCTGCCTTAGGGGCGCCTCCCCCTTCCTTTCCTCCCTCCTTGGTGAATGGGTAGGGGTGGAGGGGCGTGCCAGCCCCCTTGTGGGCAGGTGTGCTTCCCCCCTTTGGCCCATAAGGCCCACCACTTACCGGTGTCCTCCCGGAACCCCTTCTGGCACTCCGATGAATACCCGGTACATCCCGAAACCTTTCCGGTGACCAAATAGGATCGTCCTATATATCAATCTTTATATCTGGACCATTCCGGAGCTCCTCCTCATGCCCGTGTTCTCATCCGGGACTCCGAACGACATTCGTTCACCAACTCACATAACTCATATAATACTATATCATCAATGAACATTAAGCGTGCGGACCCTACGGGTTCGAGAATGATGTAGACATGACCGAGACGCCTCTCCGGCCAATAACCAATAGCAGGACCTGGATGCCCATATTGGTTCCTACATATTCCATGAAGATCTATACCGGTCAAACGTTTATGACAACATACGTAATTCCCTTTGTTTGTCAGTATGTTATTTGCCCGAGATTCGATCATCGATATCTTCATACCTAGTTCAATATCGTTACCGGCAAGGCTCTTTACTCGTTCTGTAATACATTATCTTGTAACAAACTCCTTTACTCACCTTGCTTGCAAGCTTCTTGTGATGTTGTATAACCGAGAGGCCCAGAGATACCTCTCCGATACACGGAGTGACAAATCCCAATCTCGATCCATGCCAACTCAACAGACAACTTCGGATATATCTGTAGAGCATCTTTATGACCACCCAGTTACGTTGTGATGTTTGATAGCACACAAGGTATTACTCTGGTATCCGGGAGTTGCATGATCTCATGGTCGAAGGAATATGTATTTGACATTAAGAAAGCAGTAGCAATAAACTAAACAATCATATACTAAGCTAACGGATGGGTCTTGTCCATCACATCATTCTCCTAATGATGTTATCCCGTTATCAAATGACAACTCATGTCTATGGTTAGGAAACATTAACCATCTTTGATCAATGAGCTAGTCAGTAGAGGCTCACTAGGGACACGGTATTTGTTTATGAATTCACACATGTATTTAAGTTTTCGGTCAATACAATTCTAGCATGAATAATAAACCTTTATCATGAATAAGGAAATATAATAATAACAACTTTATTATTGACTCTACAGCATATTTCCATCAGTCTCCCACTTGCACTAGAGTCAATAATCTAGTTCACATCGTCATGTGATTAACACCCATAGTTCACATTGCCATGTGACTAACACCCAAAGAGTTTACTAGGGTGTGATCATGTTTCGCTTGTGAGAGAGGTTTAGTCAACAGGTCTGCCATATTTAGTTACGTATGTATTTTGCAAATTTCTATGTCTAAATGCTCTACATGGAGCTACTCTAGCTAATTGCTCCCACTTTCAATATGTATCTAGATTAAGACACGGAGTCATCCAAATCGGTGTCAACGCTTGCATCGACGTAACCCTTTACGACGAACTCTTTATCACCTCCATAACCGAGAAACATTTCCTTAGTCCTCTTAGATAACTAAGTGAAAGTGCAAGTTATCGACTAGAGGGGGGGTGAATAGGCGATTTTTATGAAAGTCCTCAAAGCATGAGGTCTTTGAAGACAAACAGATGAAATGAGCCTATTGATATGCAGCGGAAGATAGACTACACTAGACAAGCCATAGTCAAGCAAGCAATATTGTGAAAGTACAAACACTATCAGCAGCTAGATAGTATGGATCGGAATGGAAGATGGTATGAAGCCAAACATGTAATAATCTTCACACAGTGAAGTCAATTAGATCAGACAAGCAAGCGATGACTTCATGAAGACAAACTGAAAAGTAAAGGAAGTAGGGGATAGAACCAGTTGCTTGGTGAAGACAAGGATTTGGTAGACCAGTTCCAGTTGCTGTGACAACTGTATGTCTGGTTAGGGAGGCTGAGATTGAACTCAGAAGACCGTGTCTTCATCTTATTCCCCTTGAGCTAAGGACACCCAGTCCTCGCCCAATCACTCTCGTAAGTCTTCAAGGTAGACTTCCAAACTTTCACAGACTTTGTTCACCGGCGATCCACAATGGCTCTTGGATGCTCAGAACATGACACCTAACCGGCTGGAGGATTCACGGTCCTCAAGTGTAACAAGTCTTCAGGTTACGCGGACAGAAAGACTTCAGTGATGCCTAACACTCTTTGGCTCTGGGTGTTTTGGGCTTTGTCCTCGCAAGGATCTCTCTCTCAAAGGCTTCGGAGGTGGTTTGCTCTCAAACGACAAAAGTCGTGCACTAACTCTGAGCAGCCACCAATTTATGGTGTAGGGGTGGGCTATTTATAGCCAGGAGGCAACTCGACATGATATGTCCGAAATGACCCTGGGTCACTAAGGAACCGACACGTGTCCAACGGTCGGATTCAAACACACGTGACAGCTTGGCTTTGGCTACAAGCAAAGCTGACTCATCCAACTTTGGATAAGATTTGCTCTCATTGTCTTTGCTCGAAGACATAGGATTTTGGTTGAGCATCACATCAGTCACTCTGACTTTGTTCACTTGGACCCCACTTAACAGTACGGTGGTTCCTATGACTCAATAAGAAGAAAAAGAAACTACGAAACAACTATGTCTTCGCACTCCATAGTCTTCAAGTGAATGTCTTCACATGTCATTATCTTCATCATGAATGTCTTCACGAACCACCATTGTCTTCAATGTCTTCACACATTTTTAGGGGTCATCTCTGGTAGGAAAAACGAATCAATAAGGGACTACTATCTGTGTTATCCTGCAATTCTCACAAACACATTAGTCCCTCAACCAAGTTTGTCGTCAATACTCCAAAACCAACTAGGGGTGGCACTAGACGCACTTACAATCTCCCCCTTTTGGTGATTGATGACAAACTGGTTGAAGTTTTCAACGGGGATAAAAGTATGTGAAAGTTAAAGATCAAAGTCATTGTCTTCATAAGTTGTAAAAGGCTCCCCCTGAAGATGTGCATATAAGTAGTTTGCTTTTGAATGCAAATGCACATGGCAGGTTTTACTTTGTGGAAATCCTCTTAAACTCACGAACACAACTCATCATGCATACATAGGTATAATGAAGATAATGAAATGCATAATGAGAAATGGGCATCTGCAGAATGACTTCACGCGGAATTTATCATCGCATCACAAAGTAGCAGCAAAAGTAGCAGAGGACCGTTAAGTTTAAGTGTTACAACTCAAGAGCCAAATAGTTTCAAAACGAGAGTTGTAAGAACTTAGCAAAAAATAAGGCAACCACCCCATATGGACCCGCTTGAAGACTATCAACCTCATATGCTTCTCCCCCTTTTGTCAGTAAGGACCAAAAAGGTTTGAAGACATAGAGGATCTACTTGTTCCCAGTTGGAGAAGATGTTGGAGTAGAAAGGTCGATGTTGGAGTTGGGTGGTGCAGAGGGGCTGATGCAGAGTCGTGGTGCAGGAAGCCATTGCGGGTGAAGTGGCGTCGTCTTCTTCATCGACGACTCTCGCAACAATACTTGCGGCCGAAGATGAAAAATCAGAATCTTCAATAGACGGTGTTGGACGCCAACTTGCAGACTGTGGAGGCCTGGAATCAAACTAAATTTCTCTGTGAAGCCATCTTCGTGAAGATCATCTTTAGAGCAGAGCAGTGTGAGGCTCTTACAGGACCGCCGACAGGCTTCATGTGCATTGAATGAATTCTTGGTTGCCAAATTGCAAATGTGATTGACATCAACCAGAAGACTCTGCATTTGGTGCTTCAGCCAGTCATGATGCCTATCGTATTTCTGATGTAGGGATACAAGAAGCTCTCGGTCGTTCAGGACACGGGGACACTTCTGAGGCCTTTGAGCAATTGTACTGGTTGTGGCTTCAGTGTTGGCACGATGTGGCAGATGCAAGTTGCCAGCCAAAGGATAACCAGGAGTAGCAGAATTCGGCACAAGAATGCCTTCAATTGGCTGAGTGAAGCTGTGATGTTCTGCATTTTGCAAGTGGAGTGGCTTCTTAGCAGGCTCAGGGTAGATGGCTTCATGAGACATGTCAACATCACGCAACAATACAACATGGTTGCGAGTTGAAGGTTGATAGTTGATAGTGGAATGAAGCTTAATCAAGCGCATAACCCAGGGAGCATAGAACTTTAGTCCAAAGAGATCAATGCCAGAAGCTGCAAGCTGGCGGATAAAGAAATCTTGCATATTGAATCTGATGCCATTGATGATATAGAAGACCAATGTCTTCATAGCGCCTTCGAGTTTGGCATCAGAAGAGTTGCCTTTGATAGGCCATAGAGTACGCCTCAGAATGTGATATATTGTGCGGGGAAAGTACTCATGGTCCTTGACAAAGAACTCCTTGGGGTATTCAGCGTCATGGGGCAAAGGCTTCATCATGCTTAACATCTGGCTCATATTTGGCTCTGGCTTCTGAAAGATGCTTTGCAGTTTATTTTGATGAAGCTGACAACCTGGTTCAAACAACTCACAGGAGTGGGCAGGGAAGTCAGCTCAATGATGTCTTGATCTTTGGCTTCATGATGGACGTCACCTGTCATCCACTCAAGGATCCAAGTCTTTGGATCCCTGTTGTAGCCTCGGATGTGCAATGTGGCATAAAACTGCAGCAGAAGCTCTTTGTACCAGTGCTCTTTGTCAGTTAAAAATGGCAGCAGCCCAACGTCTCTGAAGCAGCCAAGAACCTCTTCAAGGCATGGCAGCCCAGCAATGGCATCACAATCCAGACGCTTATGTGGAAAAATCTGGTCTTGGTTGTATAGAATGCATGAGTAGTAGCTTCGTTGCTGATGGCTCCAAAACCTGTCAGAGGAGATCTTGGGCTTCTTGTAGGGGTTCTTGGCGCTGTCGAAGAATGTGGTGTGCTCTCTGAAGCTGAGCACACTAAAGGAGCCTTGGGTTGTTGCAGCACTGGGAAGCCTTGGCAATCTTGGCTTTGCCTTCTGAGTTTGAGGCCTTTGCTCCACATGATAATCATATCGAGGGCCGGGAGCAGTGGGTGGAACCACAATAGGCCATCTGACAGTCACAATCTCACCACCACGGTTGTAAACGCGTTCCATTGTGTGAGGCCTTGGTGGAGGAATGGCTACGTCAGAGGTGGTTAGCTGGATATTGTCTTTAGGGGTAGCATTGGCTTCGGGCTCCACACTGTCTTCAGCCATGACTGCATCATTGGCTTCAGTGGTGGCAGCCTCATTGGTTTCAACCTCCATATCTTCAACGACTGGAGGATCTGGCACGATCATATTCTCTTAATGGACGACTGGATCACTAGCAAGGGGAATAACATCTCTTTCTTCTTCTTTTCCTTCATCGGCTGATGCAGCCGGAATGTCTTCAGCAGCTTTGGCTACAGACTCATGAGCAGACGCAGAAGGGATGGCTTCAGGGAACATTTGACGTGCTACTGAGCTGGTTTGCTGCAGCACATCCTCTTCTGGAATGCTTGACATGGAGACTTGGGGCCTGAGGCCTTTGCCAAGCGTGCGAAATGCGGACGACACCTTTAGTGAGGGAGTGCTCTGTTCCATGTAATCATCATCAAGCACCGGAGTGGTGACTTAAGCTGGTGGAGTATGGGGGATCCCATCATCATCATTAAGGGGGGTGTTTGGTCGTTTCTCAGCCCATAAATCATCTTGAGCAGTTGGTGTCAAGGGACGGCCAATGCTTATGAGTTTACTGCTCGTAAGAGCAGGCGATGATACCGATTTGGGCTCAAGCTGAGGAAGGACTTCATCATCTTCAACATGGTCCTCATGACCAATGTCTTCAGCTACGTTGGAGTCGGCAGCTGGAATCTCTTCACTTTCTAGAGCCTCTGTGGAAGCAGGCTCATGGATCACAAGGCGGTGCTCACGGTTGGTGGAGGTAGGTAGAGCAACAGAGATTGGTTCAACATTCAGGGGCTCTTGGGTAGCAGCACGCTCTCTTCTTGAAGACTTGGAAGCCTTTGTCTTCAACTTTTTCTTGGATGGAGCAGCATAAGAGGTGTCATGATGCTTCCTCTTCCTGGCTTCAGCCTCAGCTTGCCTTGTCTTCTTTTGCTCTGAAGCTGCTGAGGGGACCTTTGGCTTCGAGCCAGTCATGTTGGCAAGGAAGACAATGCTTGGTTGGCCCTACCTTGAAGCTTCTGGTTTAGCTTCAGCAGACTTCTTCTTCTTCTTGGCAGCCATCTTGGGGTCGATGCCAGGATGCCCAAGTGCCTTTCTCTTCACAGCCTCATTGCGTGCTTGCACACACTTCTGCGCATAATACTTCATGCGCTCACGTGAGACTTTGCCTTCTTCACGCTTTTTGTTGAACTGGGCCTTGAGGTTATTCATCATTTGCTTGGAGTTTTGCACATCAGCAACACTGAGCTTGCCCATGTGATTCTTGAACTCTGCCTTCTCATAGTCAATCTTGTTTTTCAGCTCAACAATTTTCTGAGCTATGGCAAGTTCATTGGCAATGGCTCCTTGAAATGTGACGTTGATGTCCACTGGCAGCTGCAGATCATCAATGTTGATGCTTTGGTCTTCAAACCATTCACCTATGAAGTTATTGAGTATATCAGCATCAAACAGAGGAAGATCTTGGAAGATCTCAGCCTTTTGTTTGCTCTTGATCAACATTTCCGGAGCATCATCTGTGAGATCTTCATCACTTGACAGATCAATGGTGTTGTCCTCATTGCGCAGAATGGCAGCAGGAGTAAGGCCATGCCTAGAAATCTTCATGGGCTTTTTGGTCTTCTTGGAGACGCGAGATAGATCTTCAGACTGCACACTGGATTCAGGAGGTGCGGTTTTCAATGGCTTCACCGTAGAAGCTTTAGGAGCAGTAGCGGGCTTTGAAGCTTTTGTCTTCTTCTTCTGCTTGGGGGGCACAGGAGCATCCTTAGAGTCTGCGTCATCAGCAGATTGATCAACTGTGGCCCTTTGAGCTACAATATGGGAGAGAAGCCCATCGAAGCCATTGAAGGGGCCGATGACATTTGGATTAGCTTCACGAGTGCCATCAGGCCTTGGAGCAGATGGACCGGGGTTGAAGTTGAGTCTGAATGCCTTTTTGTTCTTAGCAGCAGACTCCTTTGCAAATTGATAGTTGCGCTTGAATAGATCATCGTCACGACACCATCGAAGAGATGATGGGTCGGCATTGTCGGTTTGAGGTCCTTGGACCATGCAAGGATAGAAACCTTGAGCAATAGCTTCAGGCTTCGTCTGAGGTTGCAGTTTCTTGTAAAGAATATCGCCCCACGGGCGCTTGATAGCATTCTTCTTAGCATACTCAGGAGTGACGAAGTTATACTTGAACCATTGCTCTGCCCAATATCTTCTGATCCATTAGATTCTGGACTTGCGCTAATTGTAGTTTTCTTCAGGATCAGATTTGTATAGTTCATAGAGATCTGGAGGCAGATCCAAGGCAGTATTGCCACGGCATTGCCTGCGACCCTTCCTTGCAGATTTTTCAGTTGCCATTATACTCAGACTGAAAGGCTTCAATACAGTGAATGGCTTCCGACGACTGGTCAGACAAGAACTAGCTTCAGGAGATTCAATGTGATGCTATAAGTATTCTGCAAATGAATGCAGACTATGAGAACCAAGGGATTCTCCCATGGACATGTAACTATGACAACATTAGAGATGCAAGGGAAGGGGAAGAGGTCACATGCATTCTCAGAAGATTTTGAAGATAAATCAGTTTGAAGATGTTGACCTCATAGTGCGAAGACATTCACTTATTTGAAGTGAGTTGGTTCCAGATGGGTACGAATCCATGAATAAGTACAAGTGAGGAATCTAACTAGTTGTGAGGCATAAGTGAATATACTTGCAAGTTATGAGATGCAGAAACAGAAAGATCTATATTTGGAAGTTTGAAAACCACTTTTAGGTGAAGTGGACGGATTCAACAGATCGAAAAAACGGTAAACAAGCGAGTTTATTTACCGCTCGAAGAACTGCTAGACGAGGCGGAACGGATGCCGAACAGTCCAATCTCCTGAGCCCTAACTTGACAGCGGAAGACACCTACGGTGGCGGCGGAGAAGACGAGGTCCGCGGTCGGCGTGGAGACTGCGTCGAAGAGGTCGCGGCAGCTAAGCGCTTCGTCTCCGGCGTCGACTTGAGCTACCGGTGGCACTAGGGTTTGAGCGAGATGGCGAGGTGGCATAGGAGATAATGACCGTGCGGGTGAGTATTTATAAGGTGAAGGGCTGCGCTGCACAATTACGCAGGTGCCCCTGGCGGTTCACATCTGGTGGACACATGGCGTGCATGCAACTTATTGAGAGTTGATCCATGTTCCCACACGCGCCTGGTTTGTCGGGTGGTCGTTCCGGCTTCTCCTGTATTCAGGCAAAAGAGATATGGCATTAAAAACAGTTTTAAATGTGTGTCTCTGTATCTTCAGCTGACAAGGACGCAGTGAAGACATTCGACACGTGTCAACAGAATGCATATGACTAGACAGAAAGAATATGAGGAAGAAGCATAGAAGGGGTTAGGGTCCGATCACATTCACTTAGTTCAGAAAATGGCAAGTTTGAAGACATAACTATAAGTGAATGTTGTAGAGGACAAAACACACACACACACACACACACACACACACACACACACATATATATCAGAAAAGACCAAATCAGCATAGCGGAGATAAAATTTGAAGTCAAATCAATGTTGAAGACAAACCAAATATGAAGAGAATGCAATCATGACGCCAAATGAAAATCTTCGAGAAAGTTTGGTGGTGGCATTACCCACCGTATAGGAACTATTGGACCCAGACACGATGCACAATTATCGTGGCGCTCCGAAGTCAAATTCCACATTAATGTATTCACACTTAGAGGGTAAGTCTTCATGAATTGAAGATATACGTTACTTCATGTGTTGCACATCTAAGACATCAACATGCATAAGCGTTAGGATGTGTGTCCATTCACAGGACATTTGAGGATTCTAAGATATTTAGCTCACACCGTAGCTTGCAAAACCTTTTCTCGTCCAAGGGCTTTGTGAATATATCTGCCAATTGCTCTTCAGTGTTGACGTGTATGATATCAATGTCTTCCTTCAACACATGATCCCTGAGAAAATGATGACGGATTTGAATGTGCTTTGTCTTTGAGTGCTGAACTGGGTTGTGAGCAATCTTGATGGCGCTCTCATTGTCGCAGTAGAGTGGCACATGCTTCATGTTGATGCCATAGTCCTTGAGAGTTTGCTTCATCCAGAGAAGCTGAGCGCAGCAAGATCCGATAGCAATGTATTCAGATTCTGCAGTGGAGAATGATACACAGTTCTGCTTCTTTGAAGACCAACAAACAAGAGATCGTACAAGAAAGTGACATGTGCCTGATGTGGACTTGCGATCAACCTTGTCACCAGCATAATCAGCATCTGAGAATCCAACTAGATCAAACTCTGAGCCCTTTGGATACCATAATCCTAGTGTTGGGGTGTGAGCCATATATCGAAGAATTCGCTTCACTGCTAAGTGATGCAATTCCTTTGGTGCCGCTTGGAAACGGGCACACATGCAAATGCTAAGCATTATATCAGGCCTAGATGCACATAAGTAAAGTAAAGAACCAATCATTGAGCAGTATACCTTTTGATCGAACTCTTTACCATTGTCGTCGGGGCCCAATTGGCCTTTGGTTGGCATTGGCGTCGTGTACCCTTTGTAGTCTTGCATTCGAAACTTCTTCGGGCAATCTTTGAGGTACTTCTATTGTGATATGAAGATGCCATTTCTCTGCTGACGGATTTGAAGACCAAGGAAGAACTTCAGCTCACCCATCATGGACATCTGACATTGTTCTTGCATTATATGCCCAAACTCATCACTGTATCTCTTGTCAGTGCAGCCGAAGATAATGGCATCCACATAGATTTGGCATACAAACAGTTCACCATCATATGTCTTCGTGAAGAGAGTGGGATCTAGAGAACCAGGTTTGAAGCCTTTGCTCTTCAGGAAGTCTTTGAGTGTCTCATACCAAGCATGAGGTGCTTGTTTGAGGCCATACAGTGCCTTGTTGAGCTTGTACACCATTTCAGGATGCTTTGGGTCTTCAAAACCAGGCGGTTGTGCAACATACACTTCTTCTATTTTGCCGTTGAGGAAGGCACTCTTTACATCCATTTGGTACAGAAGAATGTTGTTGTGGTTAGCATAAGCTAGCAGTATGCAAATGACTTCAAGCCTAGCCACAGGAGCAAAGGTTTCATCGAAGTCAATCCCTTCCACTTGTGTGTAACCTTGAGCAATGAGACGAGCCTTGTTTCTGACCACTTGACCATGTTCATCTTGTTTGTTGCGATAGATCCATTTGGTGCCGATGATATTGTGCTTGCGAGGATCAGGACGCTTTACTAGCTCCCATACATTATTCGGCTCAAACTGTTGAAGCTCTAGTTGCATGGCTTGAATCCATTCAGGTTCCATGAAGGCTTCATCAACTTTCTTGGGTTCAGATGTAGAGACACATGCAAAGTGCCCACAGAAATTTGCTAGCTATGTTGCTCTTGAACGAGTGAGTGGACCAGGTGCATTGATACTATCAATTATCTTCTCAATCTAGACTTCATTTGCAACACGAGGATGTACTGGACGAAGATTTTGCCCTTGCTGATCATTGTCTTCATCTTCAGCATTGGCTTCAGGTTGAGCAATGTCTTAATGCTGATTAGGTGTAGAAATGATGATTTCCTCTTCAGCCTGTTCCTCGGTAGGTATGATCTCTCCAGTACCCATTAGGTTGATAGATTCATTTGGTGTAGCTTCATCTAGCACATTTGGCACGTGCTCTCTTTGCGAGCCATTAGTCTCATTGAACCACACATCCACAGTTTCAACCACTTTATAGTGAAAGAGGTTGAAGACTTTGTAGGAGTGTGAATCCTTTCCGTAACCAAGCATAAAACCTTCATGTGCTTTCGGTGCAAATTTTGAAGTGTGATGTGGATCCTTGATCCAGCACCTAGCACCAAAGACTCTGAAATAGCTGACATTTGGCTTCTTACCAGTCAAGAGCTCATAGGATGTCTTCTTTAGGAACTTATGAAGATAAACATGGTTGATGATGTGGCAAGCAGTATCAATGGCTTCAGACCAGAATTTTCTTGGAGTCTTGTACTCATCAAGCATCATACGTCCCATCTCAATGAGGGTTCTGTTCTTGTGCTCCACGATGCCATTATGCTGAGGTGTGTATGGAGCATAGAACTCATGTGTGATGCCCAATGTATCAAGATAAGTGTCGAGGCCGGTGTTCTTGAACTCTGTGCCATTGTCACTTCTGATGTGCTTGATCTTGATGCCATAGTTGGTCATGTCACGATTGGCGAATCGTCTGAAGACATCCTGCACTTCAGTCTTGTAGATAATTATGTGCACCCATGTGTATCTTGAGTAATCATCAACAATAACAAAGCCATAGAGGCAGGTAGTGGTAGTAAGGGTAGACTAATGAGTAGGGCCAAATAAGTCCCTGTGAAGTAGCTCGAAGGAGCGTGTTGTCGTCATGATTGTCTTTGAGGGATGCTTTGCCCTTTTCATCTTCCCGCCTTCACAGGCACCACACAGATGATCCTTCTTGAACTTGACACCCTCGATGCCTATGATATGCTTCTTCTTCACAAGAATGTGCAAGTTCCTCATGCCCGCATGCCCTAGCCTCCGATGCCAGAGCCAGCACTCTGAAGCTTTTGCTAGAAGACATACAGCCAGTTGTGGTCGTGCAGAGAAATCTACCATATACAAACGTCTCTTCGATACCCTTCGAAGACTAGAGATTTGTCAGATTCCATAAGCACAAGGCAACGATATTTTCCAAATATCACAAAGCATTGAGACAAACATTAAGTTGAAACTAAGGGATTCAACAAGCATCACTTTATCCATGTGCTGATCCTTTGAGATTGCAACTCTACCTAGGCCCAATACCTTGCTTTTACCAGTGTCTGACTCTTGTCAGACAGACGTAGGGTTGAATCCATAAGAATACTTCGATCACCAGCCATGTGGTTAGTGCATCCACTCTCCATAATCCATTCAATATCCTTCGGAGCCGTACCCTACAGTGCAGTTAGGGGGATAGGCTTCACAAAGAGAAGTGTGAAGCATAAACATTTGACGAACAAGCATACTATCAAAGTTCATATCCTTGTTAGGGTAGATAGGGTGTTTGTCAAGAAATCATGGGACGAAATACGTAGTAAGACTATTTTGGCACTTTATATTGCGTCCCACAAGATGTTTTAGGTCCCGGGCATTAGCGCTTGAAGCCTTTGATTTCCGGCTGGAGACCTTTCCCTGCAAAAGAAAGTTAATTCTTCTTAACCACCCACATCTTCAGGGGTGGCTTAGAAGCAATGAGTCTAAGTGCAGCATCTGAGAACTTTGGCTTTGGAGCCCTAGCAAATAGCCTTGCAGGAGGTGAATAATACTCATAAGAATAGGCATAAAAGTTCTTTGTTTTATGAACATAGCGGTTTGAGGAAACGCGCTCATATTCATAAGTCTGAGTATGGTTTCCCTGCAAAACATTGACGTTAGGGTACCTTGTGAGGTCCTTTGTCTGTATGAAGCCTTTGCACCATATGAAGCCTTTGGTCTGGGGTTTGTCTTCTTCCCAGGTGGTGTCATGATGACATTCGCAGGAAGCTTCTCAAGACAACTTTTGGGCACCCAGATCTTCTTCAAAGGTGGTCCATTCATGTAGTTAGTACCAATAAACCTGGCAACCATTTCACCATTTTGATTCTTAAACAGCTTATAATTGGCGTCAAAGGATTCATCAATGATAATGGGGTTAGCACAAGTGAAGCCAGATAAGGTAGATGGGTCCACTGAAGGTCCCTTCGCAGCAACCCATGTGGTTTTGGGGTACTGCTCAGGCTTCCAGTACGAACCATCGACATTCATTTTCCTCTCGAACCCAACACCCGCTTTCCTATGGTTTCGATTCAAAATCTATTTCTTGAGGACATCACATAGTTTCTGATGCCCTTTGAGGCTTTTGTACATGCCAGTTTCAAGAAATGTCTTCAACCTAGCATTCTCATTAGCAAAAGATGAGGGGTTAGTCACCACATCAGTAGTTGAAGATATTGCAACATTAGCAGCAGTAGAACATTCAGCAATAGAGACAACATTATCATGCTCAAGACATTTTAAACATGGTGGCAGAAAGTCTTCTTGCACGGAACTGATCTATTGAGCGCAAAGTGAACCGTTCTCTTTTTGAAGATCTTTATGAGACGCTCTTAGATTCTCAAGTTCTTGCTTCCTTTGAAGATAATCATAGGAAACCTTCTCATGAGTAGCGGAGAGTATTTCGTGATGACTTTCAAGTTCCTCGTACTTAACATGAAGATTTTTAATGTCTTCAATTAAGGACTGAGTTCGATTCATTTCCGCGTCCAACGAGTCATCACTTTTTTCTAGCAACTTTTGAATATGTTCCATAGCAGTTTGTTGTTCAGTTGCAATTTTAGCCAGAGTCTTGTAGCTAGGTTTGGATTCACATTCAGAGTCATCTTCACTGGATGTTTGAAAGTAAGCATCACGTGAGTTTACCTTAGCACCTCGTGCCATGAAGCAGTAGGTCGGAGCAGAGTCGTCCTCATCATCGGCTTCAGTGTTGGCGACGTGACCATTATCTTTAGTGTTGAAGATGGACTTGGCGACGAATGCCGAAGCTAGAGCCAGGCTTGCCACGCCTGAATCAAACTCCTCCTCAGACTCCACCTCTGCCTCCTCAGAAGTAGAATCCTCCTCTGAATCCATTTCCTTGCGAACGAATGCACGAGCCTTGCTGGATGATCTCTTCTTATGAGATGAAGACTTTGATGAAGACTTTGAAGAAGACTTTGAGGATTTCTTCTTCTTCTTGTCATCAGAATCATATTCCTTGCTCTTCTTCTTCTTCTTAGATTCCTTGTCCCATTGAGGACACTCAGAGATGTAGTGGCCTGGCTTCTTGCATTTGTGGCATGTTCTCTTCTTGTGGTCACGAGAGGAAGCCTCATCATTTCTTGAGCTAGATCTTGAAGACTTTCCGAAGTAATTCCTTTTGGAGAACTTCTGGAACTTCTTCACGAGCATAGCTAGCTCCTTTCCAATGCCTTCAAGATCATCGGAACTAGATGAGGAAACGGCCTTTGCCTTCAGAGCACGAGTTCGGCCATAGTTGGGGCCATAGATGTCTCTCTTCTCAGATAGCTGGAACTCATGTGTGTTGAGCCTCTAAAGTATGTCAGACAGATCGAGATCTTTGAAGTCAGGGCGTTCCTGTATCATCAGGGCTAGGGTGTCAAATGAGTTGTCAAGTGATCTCAGAAGCTTCTTCACGATTTCGTGCTTGGTGACCTCAGTGGCGCCAAGAGCACGAAGCTCATTTGTGATATCAGTGAGGCGATCAAATGTGAGCTGGACATTCTCATTGTCGTTTATCTTGAAGCAGTTGAAGAGATTGCGAAGAACATCAATCCTTGAGTCTCTTTGAGTTGAGACACCTTCGTTGACCTTGGACAGCCAGTCCCAAACTAGCTTTGCACGGCCATACTGTCCTTTGTCAGATGATCACGGATGATGTTCTTGGTGGTCGAGTCCAGTTGAGCGAAGCTCTTGACATCAGCAGCAGTGACACCTTCACCGACCTTGGGAACGCCTTTCTTGACGACATACCAGAGGTCAACATCAATATCTTCAAGGTGCATGCGCATCTTATTCCTCCAGTAGGGGTAATTAGTGTCATCGAAGACTGGGCATGCAGCGGAGACCTTGATTATCCATGCATTCAACATAGCTAAAACTCCAGGTGGTTAAACCGAATCACACAGAAAAAGGGAGCACCTTGCTCTGATACCAAATGAAAGTGCTAGTTATCGACTAGAGGCGGGGTGAATAGGCCATTTTTATGGAAGTCCTCAAAGCACGAGGTCTTTGAAGACAAACAGATGAAATGAACCTATTGATATGCAGCGGAAGATAGACTACACTAGACAAGCCATAGTCAAGCAAGCAATATTGTGAAAGTACAAAGACTATCAGCAGCTAGGTAGTATGGATCGGAATGGAAGACGGTATGAAGCCAAACAGGTAATAGTCTTCACACAGTGAAGTCAATTAGATCAGACAAGTAAGCAATGACTTCATGAAGACAAACTGAAAAGTAAAGGAAGTAGGGGATAGAACCAGTTGCTTGGTGAAGACAAGGATTTGGTAGACCAGTTCTAGTTGCTGTGACAACTATACGTCTGGTTAGGGAGGCTGAGATTAAACTCAGAAGACCGCGTCTTCACCTTATTCCCCTTGAGCCAAGGACACCCAGTCCTCGCCCAATCACTCTCGTAAGTCTATTGGCCCGAGATTCGATCGTCGGTATCTTCATACCTAGTTCAATCTCGTTACCGGCAAGGCTCTTTACTCGTTATGTAATACATTATCTTGTAACAAACTCCTTTACTCACCTAGCTTGCAAGCTTCTTGTGATGTTGTATAACCGAGAGGCCCAGAGATACCTCTCCGATACATGGAGTGACAAATCCCAATCTCGATCCATGCCAACTCAACAGACAACTTCGGAGATACCTGTAGAGCATCTTTATGATCACCCAGTTACATTGTGATGTTTGATAGCACACAAGGCATTACTCTGGTATCCAGGAGTTGCATGATCTCATGGTCGAAGGAATATGTATTTGACATTAAGAAAGCAGTAGCAATAAACTGAACGATCATATGCTAAGCTAACGGATGGGTCTTGTCCATCACATCATTCTCCTAATGATGTTATCCCGCTATCAAATGACAACTCATGTCTATGGTTAGGAAACATTAACCATATTTGATCAACGAGCTAGTCTAATAGAGGCTCACTAGGGACACGGTATTTGTTTATGAATTCACACATGTATTTAACTTTTCGGTCAATACAATTCTAGCATGAATAATAAACCTTTATCATGAATAAGGAAATATAATAATAACAACTTTATTATTGACTCTACGGCATATTTCCATCAGTCTCCCACTTGCACTAGAGTCAATAATCTAGTTCACATCGTCATGTGATTAACACCCATAGTTCACATTGCCATGTGACTAACACCCAAAGAGTTTACTAGGGTGTGATCATGTTTTGCTTGTGAGAGAGGTTTAGTCAACAGGTCTGCCATATTTAGATACGTATGTATTTTGTAAATTTCTATGTCTAAATGCTCTACATGGAGCTACTCTAGCTAATTGCTCCCACTTTCAATATGTATCTAGATTAAGACTCGGAGTCATCCAAATCGGTGTCAACACTTGCATCGACGTAACCCTTTACGATGAACTCTTTATCACCTCCATAACTGAGAAACATTTCCTTAGTCCTCTTACTAAGTGAAAGTGCAAGTTATCGACTAGAGGGGGTGAATAGGCGATTTTTATGAAAGTCCTCAAAGCATGAGGTCTTTGAAGACAAACATATGAAATGAACCTATTGATATGCAGCGGAAGATAGACTACACTAGACAAGCCATAGTCAAGCAAGCAATATTGTGAAAGTACAAAGACTATCAGCAGCTAGGTAGTATGGATCGGATCGGAAGATGGTATGAAGCCAAACAGGTAACAGTCTTCACAAAGTGAAGTCAATTAGATCAGACAAGCAAGCAATGACTTCATGAAGACAAACTGAAAAGTAAAGGAAGTAGGGGATAGAACCAGTTGCTTGGTGAAGACAAGGATTTGGTAGACCAATTCCAGTTGCTGTGACAACTGTACGTTTGGTTAGGGAGGTTGAGATTGAACTCAGAAGACCGCATCTTCACCTTATTCCCCTCAAGCTAAAGACACCCAGTCTTCGCCCAATCACTCTCGTATGTCTTCAAGGTAGACTTCCAAACCTTCACAGACTTCGTTCACCGGCGATCCACAATGGCTCTTGGATGCTCAGAACGTGATGCCTAATCGGCTGGAGGATTCACAGTCCTCAAGTGTAACAAGTCTTCAGGTCACGTGGATAGAAAGACTTCAGTGTTTGCTAACACTCTTTGGCTCTGGGTGTTTTGGGCTTTGTCCTCGCAAGGATCTCTCTCAAAGGCTTCGGAGGTGGGTTGCTCTCAAACGACAAAAGTCGTGCACTAACTATGAGCAGCCACCAATTTATGGTGTAGGGGGTGGGCTATTTATAGCCAAGAGGCAACCCGGCATGATATGTCCGAAATGACCCTGGGTCACTAAGGAACCGACACATGTCCAACGGTCGGATTTCAAACACACGCGACAACTTGGCTTGGACTACAAGCAAAGCTAACTCATCCAACTATGGATAAGATTTGCTCTCATTGTCTTCGCTCGAAGACATAGGATTTTGGTTCAGCATCACATCAGTCACTCTAACTTTGTTCACTTGGACCCCACCTAAAAGTACGGTGGTTCCTATGACTCAATAAAGAAGAAAAGGAAACTACAATACAACTATGTCTTCGCACTCCATAGTCTTCAAGTGAATGTCTTCACATGTCATTATCTTCATCGCGAATGTCTTCACGAACCACCATTGTCTTCAATGTCTTCACACATTTTTAGGGGTCATCTCTGGCAGAAAACCAAATCAATAAGGGACTACTACCTGTGTTATCCTGCAATTCTCACAAACACATTAGTTCCTCAACCAAATTTGTCGTCAATACTCCAAAACCAACTAGGGGTGGCGCTAGATGCACTTACACTAAGGATAATTTTGACTGTTGTCCAGTGATCCAGACCTCGATCACTATTGTACCCCCTTTCCAAACTCATGGCAAGCCACACAGGTCTGCTACACAGCATGGCATACTTTATAGAACCTATGGCTGAAGGGAATGACTTTCATTCTCTCTCTATCTTCTGCCATGGTCGGGCTTTGAGTCTTACTCAACTTCACACCTTGTAACTCAGGCAAGAACCCTTTCTTTGACTGATCCATTTTGAACTTCTTCAAAATTTTACCAAGGTATGTGCTTTGTGAAAGTCCTATTAAGCGTCTCGATCTATCCCTATAGATCTTGATGCTCAATATGTAAGTAGCTTCACCGAGGTCTTCCATTGAAAAAATCTTATTCAAGTATCCTTTTATGCTATCTAGAAATTCTATATCATTTCCAATCAACAATATGTCATCCACATATAATATAAGAAATGCTATAGAGCTCCCACTCACTTTCTTGTAAATACAGGCTTCACCATAAGTTTGTATAAAACCATATGCTTTGATCACATCATCAGAGCGTATATTCCAACTCCGAGATGCTTGCACCAGTCCATAGATGGATCGATGGACCTTGCACACTTTGTGAGCACCTTTAGGATCGACAAAAACTTCTAGTTGCATCATATACAACTCTTCTTTAAGAAATTCATTAAGGAATGCAGTTTTGATGTCCATTTGCCAAATTTCATAATCATAAAATGCGGCAATTGCTAACATGATTCGGACAGACTTAAGCATCGCTACGGGTGAGAAAGTCTCATCATAGTCAACCCCTTGAACTTGTCAAAAACCTTTTGTGACAAGTCGAGCTTTGTAGACAGTGACATTACCATCAGCGTATGCCTTCTTCTTGAAGATCCATTTATTCTCAATGGCTTGCCGGTCATCGGGCAAGTCCACCAAAGTCCACACTTTGTTCTCATACATGGATCATATCTCAGATTTCATGGGCTCAAGCCATTTATCAGAATCTGGGCTCATCATAGCTTCTTCATAGTTCATAGGTTCGTCGTTGTCGGGGGTTGGGTGCGACATATGCCAAAGGATGGCTTATCATGGTGGGAGCGAGTAGAACGTCGCCGGTGCCTGGAAGCAGGATGAGATGTAGACACGAACGCCGGCACACTTTACCCAGGTTCGTGTCTCTCCTCGGAGATAACACCCCTAGTCCTGCTCTGCGGGGTCTCCGCATGATCACTAAGGCACTAGTGAGTACAATGGTGCTTCTCGAGCTGTTTGCTAGAGGTAGAAGAAGGCAGGGCTTGCTCTCTCCTCTTTCTATGTGTGAGTCTAGGTCTAACCGCTTGGGAACCCTTTGCATGGGTGCCCTGGGGGGTTTATATAGGCCTACCCCCCCAAGGGTACAATGGTAATCTGGCCAAGTATAGGACCCGGTTGTCAATGTCTCTGGTCGCCGGCTTCTCCGCCGGCTGCTGGGGCCCGCCGCCTGGTGGGCCCTGCCGACTGGTCCGGTATGGAGCCGACAGGCTGCCTCCACCGCTTGCGGGTCCGGCCGGCTGCTTGTTACTGTAGCCGCAACGGTAATGACGCATGCTTGCTCGGGGGAGGCATGGCTACAGTCCCGCCGTCTGGTGGGAGATCACTGTAGCCACACTGTGTCTCATCTGGTTAATGGCGCGCGGACTCCGAGGGAAGAGTAGGCCGTCTGCAAGAGGCCGGCCTCCCTCGAGTCTGACTGGCCAGGCTCAGCCGCCTTCCGGGCTCTCGCTGCCTGGTAGGGCCTGCCGTCTGCAGGCCGTACTGACAGGCCGTCGTGGGAACAGGGTTCCACCTGTCAGGGATGACGTCGAGGGTGGAGTGGAACAGTGTCGCGCCGTGCGAAGATCTCCGCCTGTACGGGGCACTGTGGCCGCGCCTTGCCTTTGATACGGGGGTGATGGGCTGCACTGTAGCCACATCCTGTCTTGTCTTCTTAATGGGGGCACAGGCTTTGAAGGCGTTGTGGGCCGCCTGCTAGGAGCCGGCCTCTCTGGAGGCCGCCTGCTAGGAGTCGGCCCGTCTTCGGGCCGTCTCTTGGAGCTTGGCTGTCTTCTGGCAGCTAGCCGCTTGAGCCAGCCGGCCCCCAGAAGGCGGCGCTTCATCCTTGATGATTGAGGGGCGCAGTCGGCCCAATGTCTTGAAATGCTCAGGGACTCGGGTTAGGCTTCCCGTGGCCCATTACTCCGATAGTAGTCCCCGAAGCTGGTGAGGCGTCGCGGCTGATAAGTCGAGAGGCCTCAGCAGTTTCCTTCTCCGAGTGTTCTTGCTGAGTGCTTCGTCCGTCTCCTTGTGCGCCGCCTGTTGGGAGTCGGACGTGACCAGGCGGCTTCGTGTGATGATTTCGAAATGCTAAGGCGGGAACCAGGTGGCGTGCTTGCTAAGCCTCTAGGCCCGCCGCCCGCTGTAAGCACGCCACGCGGCGCCAGCCAGTCGGGCCAGCCTACCAACCCATGCGCATGACGGGACACGATAGCAGGCTGGGGCCGCCACTACCGGGCCTCGGCGCGCGGGCGGATCCGCCGCGGTCGAGGCAAACAGTTGCGATTCCGCGCGGAGTTACTGCACGCAGTAACTCTCGTAATAATCATGGGGTCGTGGGCGCAGTTAATCCCACGATCCCATGTCCCGCCCCCTCGGCTTTGTAGCCCAAGGGCTATAAGTAGGGGGAGGAGGGGGAGCGGCGGAGCACGCGCGCCCTCCTCTCCCTTCGCCATTTTCATCTTCTTCCTCCCCTTGCTGCTGCCACACTTCTGTGCTCCGCCGAGGCGCCGCCGCAGCTTGCCGCCGTTAGGCTCCTTCGCCCCAAGCTTCTCGCTTGATCCCGCTTGGATTCCATGGCACGCGAGAAGGGAGGGGACTGGGATGGCTCGGTGGTGATCGACGACTACCTCACCTTCCTCCGGGCCACACGTCGACTGCCCGGCGCGGGCTTCGTCAAGGTGCGCATGCCGCCGGAGAAGGAAATCTCGCCGGTGCCGCAAGGAGGCGAGCGGGTCATGTTCCGCTCGCACTTCCTCCGCAGCTTCAGCCTGTCGGCGAGCGGATGCGCAAAAGTTTCCTTAGGGTATCCTATGAAGGCGCACTTCTCCGATTTGGGTTCGAGCTTATCAGGTTGAAGCCTCTTGACATAAGCATCGCATCCCCAAACTTTAAGAAATGACAGCTTAGGTTTCTTGCCAAACCATAGTTCATACGGTGTCGTCTCAACGGATTAAGACGGTGCCCTATTTAACATGAATGCGGCTGTCTCTAATGCATAACCCCAAAACGATGAAGGCAAATCGGTAAGAGACATCATAGAACGCACCATATCTAATAAAGTATGGTTACGACATTCAGACACACCATTACACTGTGGTGTTCCAGGTGGCATGAGTTGTGAAATAATTCCAAATGTTTTAAATGAAGGCCAAACTCGTAACTCAAATATTCACCTCCATGATCAGATAGTAGAAACTTTATTTTCTTGTTACGATGATTCTCTACAACACTCTGAAATTCTTTGAACTTTTCAAATGTTTCAGATTTGTGTTTCATTAAGTAGATATACCCATACCTACTCAAATCATATGTAAAGGTTAGAAAATAACGATACCCGCCACATGACTCAACACTCATCGGACCGCATACATCGGTATGTATTATTTCCAATAAGTCATTAGCTCGCTCCATTGTTTCGGAGAACGGAGTTTTAGTCATCTTGCCCATGAGGCATGGTTCTCAAGTATCAAATGATCCATAATAAAGTGATTCCAAAAGTCCATCCGCATGGAGTTTCTTCATGTCATTTACACCAATATGACCTAAACGGCAGTGCCACAAGTATGTTGCACTATCATTATCAACTTTGCATCTTTTGGCATCAATATTATGAATATGTGTATCACTACGATCAAGATTCAATAAGAATAGACCATTCATCAAAGGTGCATGACCATAAAATATATTACTCATATAAATAGAACAATCATTATTCTTTGACTTAAATGAATAACCATCTCACTATAAACAAGATCCAGATATAGTGTTCATGCTCAACGTTGGCACCAAATAACAATTATTGAGGTCTAAAACTAATCCCGAAAGTAGATGTAGAGGTAGCATGCTAACGGCGATCACATCGACCTTGGAACCATTCCCGACGTGCACCCTCACCTCGTCCTTAGCCAATCTTCGTTTATTCCGGAACTCTTGTTTCGAGTTACAAATATGATAAATCGAACCAGTATCAAATACACCGGCGCTGCTACGAGCATTAGTAAGGAAAACATCAATAACTTGTATATCAAATATACCTTTGTTCACTTTGCCATCCTTCTTATCCGCCAAATATTTGGGGCAGTTCTGCTTCCAGTGACCATTACCCTTGCAGTAGAAGCACTCAGTCTCAGGCTTGGGTCCAGCTTTGGGCTTCTTTACGGGAGCGGCAACTTGCTTGCCATTCTTCTTGAAGTTCCCTTTCTTCCCCTTTCTCTTTTTCTTGAAACTGGTGGTCTTGTTAACGATCAACACTTGATGCTTTTTCTTGATTTCTACCTCCGCCAATTTCAGCATCGCGAAGAGCTCGGGAATCGTTTTCGTCATCCCTTGCATATTATAGTTAATCACAGAGCCTTTATAGCTTGGTGGCAGTGATTGAAGAACTCTATCAATAACACACTCATCTGGGAGCTCAATTCCCAGCTCAGTCAAGTGGTTGTGGTACCCAGACATTCTAAGTATGTGTTCACTGACAGAACTGTTCTCCTTCATCTTACAGCTATAGAACTTGTTGGAGACTTCATATCTCCAAACCCGGGCATTTGCTTGAAATATCAATTTTAGCTCTTGGAACATCTCATATGCTCCGTGCTACTTCTTGATCTTGCGTTGGTTTTTCCCTTGAAGAGGAAAGGGTGATGAAGCAAAGTAGAGATAAGTATTTCCCTCAGTTTGAGAACCAAGGTATCAATCCAGTAGGAGACAATGCACAAATCACCAATACCTGCACAAACAATCAAACAACTTGCACCCAACGCGATAAAGGGATTGTCAATCCCTTCACGGTTACTTGCAAAAGTGAGATCTAATAGAGATAGATGAAACTAAACAAACGATAAAGTAAATATTTTTGGGTTTTTTGGTTTATAGATCGGAAAGTAAAAGATTGCAAAATAGTAGATCGGAAACTAATATGATGGAAAATAGTAGATCGGAAACTTATGTGATGGAAAATAGACCCGGGGGGGCATAGCTTTCACTAGAGGCTTCTCTCAAGATAGCAAATAATACGGTGGGTGAACAAATTAGTGTCGAGCAATTGATAGAAAAGCGCAAAGTTATGACGATATCTAAGGTAATGATTATGAAATATAGGCATCACGTCTGTGTCAAGTAGACCGAAACGATCCTGCATCTACTACTATTACTCCACACATCGACCGACTCCTACCTGCATCTAGAGTATTAAGTTCATGAAGAACAGAGTAACACATTAAGTAAGATGACATGATGTAGAGGAATAAACTAAGCAATATGATGTAAACCCCATATTTTTATCCTCGATGGCAACAATTCAATATGTGCCTTGCAGCCCCTACTGTCACTGGGAAAGGACACCGCAAGATTGAACCCAAAGCTAAGCACTTCTCCCAAAGCAAGAAAAACCAATCTAGTTGGGCAAACCAAACCGATAGTTCGAAGAGAATTACAAAGATACCAAATCATGCATAAAAGAATTCAGAGAAGATTCAAATAATATTCATAGATAAGCTGATCATAAATCCACAATTCACCAGATCTCGACAAACACACCGCAAAAGAAGATTACATCGGATAGATCTCCAAGAACATCGAGGAGAACATGGTATTGAGAATCAAAGAGAGAGAAGAAGTCGTCTAGCTACTAGCTATGGACCCGTAGGTGTGAGGTAAAATACTCACGCTTCATCGGAAGGGAAAAAGAGTTGATGTAGAAGCCCTCCGTGATCGAATCCCCCTCCGGTAGGATGCCGGAAAAGGCCCATAGATGGGATCTCATGGGAACAGAAGGTTGCGGCGGTGGAAAAGTGTTTTTGTGGATACTTCTGGTGGTTTGGGAAAATATGTGAATATATAGGCCGAAGAATTAGGTCAGGGGAGTGACGAGGGGCCAACAAGGCAGGGGCGTGCCCTCCCCCTTGTGGCCGCCTCGTGGCTCTTCCGACTTGATCTCCAAGTATCTGGGGTGTCTTCTGGTCCAAGAAAAATCATCGCGAAGGTTTTATTCCATTTGGACTCCATTTGGTATTCCTTTTCTGCGAAACACAAAAACAAGAGAAAAAACGAAAACTGGCACTGGGCTCTAGGTTAATAGGTTAGCCCCAAAAATAATATAAAATAGCATATTAATGTATATAAAACATCCAAAACAGATATTAGAATAGCATGGAACAATAAAAAATTATAGATACGTTGGAGACGTATCAAGCATCCCCAAGCTTAATTCTTGTTCGTCCTCGAGTAGGTAATTGATAAAATAAGATTTATTTATGTGGAATGCTACCTAACATATTTATCCATGTAATTTTTCTTTATTGTGGCATGAATGTTCAAATCCATAATATTCAAAACAAAAGTTTAATATTGACATAAAAACAATAATACTTCAAGCATACTAACAAGGCAATTATGTCTTCTCAAAATAACATGGCCAAAGAAAGCTTATCCCTACAAAATCATATAGTTTGGCTATGCTCCATCTTCATCACACAAAATATTCAAATCATGCACAACCCCGATGACAAGCCAAGCAATTGTTTCATACTTTTGATGTTCTCAAAATTTTCAACTTTCACGCAATACATGAGCGTGAGCCATGGACATAGCACTATAGGTGGAATAGAATATGGTGGTTGTGGAGAAGACAAAAAGAAGGAGATAGTCTCACATCAACTAGGCGTATCAACGGGCTATGTAGATGCCCATCAATAGATATCAATATGAGTGAGTAGGGATTGCCATGTAACGGATGCACTAGAGCTATAAGTTTATGAAAGCTCAAAAAGAAACTAAGTGGGTGTGCATCCAACTTGCTTGCTCACGAAGACCAAGGGCAGTTTGAGGAAGCCCATCATTGGAATATACAAGCCAAGTTGTATAATGAAAAATTCCCACTAGTATATGAAAGTGACAACATAGGAGACTCTCTATCATGAAGATCACGGTGCTACTTTGAAGCACAAGTGTGGTAAAAGGATAGTAACATTGCCCCTTCTCTCTTTTCTCTCATTTTTTGGGCCTTCTCTCATTTTTTTGGCATCTTTTTTTTCGTCCGGAGTCTCACCCCGACTTTTGGGGGAATCATAGTCTCCATCATCCTTTCCTCACATGGGACAATGCTCTAATAATTAGGATCATCACACTTTTATTTACTTACAACTCAACAATTACAACTCGGTACTTAGAATAAAATATGACTCTATATGAATGCCTCCGGCGGTGTACCGGGATGTGCAATGAATCAAGAGTGACATGTATCAAAGAATTATGAACGGTGTCTTTGCCACAAATACGATGTCAACTACATGATCATGCAAAGCAATATGACAATGATGAAGCATGTCATAATAAACGGAACGGTGGAAAGTTGCATGGCAATATATCTCGGAATGGCTATGGAAATGCCATTATAGGTAGGTATGGTGGCTGTTTTGAGGAAGGTATATGGTGGGTGTATGGTACTGGCAAAAGTTGCGCGGCACTAGAGAGGTAAATGACTTAATTAAAAACTTACCAATCACTGTGTCAGGCTGTTCTTCAACTTCCTCCACGTTGATGTGGTTCACCTGACCTCTGGTGAAAGGATTGGGCTTCTTTCCAGAGCTTCCATTTCCATTGCCATTCTTCAACTCAGAACAATCATTGGCGTAGTGTCCAGTCTTCCCGCACTTGTAACAGGTAACGTGACTCAGATCCTTCGTGGCGGGTGTTGCTGGGTTGGAACGGTTCTGATCGTTGTTTCCTCCATTCCAATTTCCATTCTTGGGGCTACTATGGTTATGTGAACTTCCTCCATTATGAGTATGGCCTCCATGGTTATGATGGGTATGTCCTCCTGAGTTTGGGGTAAAACGAGGCTTCTGCTGAGCTCCAGAGTTGTACTTCCCCTGTCCATACTTCCTTTTGCGGCTCTCTATCTGCTGCTGCTTGCCTTCAATCATGAGGGCCCTGTCTACCAACTCCTGGTAGTTAGTGAATGTTGCCACCATCAACTGCATACTCAGCTCATCATTCAGCCCTTCCATAAACTTCTCCTGCTTTGCGGCATCTGTGGCCACATCATCTGGGGCATAACGAGCTAACTTACTAAACTCATCCACGTACTGTGCCACAGTATGATTTCCCTGGTGTCGGGGATATACCCCACGGTATGACCCGGCCGGAGATATGACCCGGTCGGGACTTGGTGTTTCATTGGTGACCCGGCAGATTGTTTAAGTTGGGTAAGCCGGCGGAGACAGTTAAGCAGGGTAAGCTGACGGACAGTTAAGCAGGGTAAGCTGACGGACAGTTAAGCAGGATAAGCTGACAGACAGTTAAGCATGGTAAGCCTGCGACAACACTTAAGCATGGTAAGCCGGCAGACAGTTAAGCAAGACAATTAAGCCAGACAGTTAAGCGAGATAGATAAGCAAGATATTAAGCCGGCAGATTGTTTAAGCCAGATTTTTAAGTCAGACTGTGACAGAGTCACCTGGGGTTAATAAGCCTAAAACGTTAATAAGCCCAAAACGTTAATAAGCCCATGGAGAGAAGCCCGTGAAGAGAAGTCAGAATAGTTAAGTCTTAAGTCCAAGTTGGACTCTACATGTAACCCGCCCCTTCAACTTATATAAGGAGGGGCAGGGCACCCCAAGAGGAGAGGAAGGAAATAATCGTTAAGGTTAGACACAACTAGGAGAGCCGGTTTACGGCGACTCCCTCGTGATGATAATGAGACTTAGCCACAAACAGCATGTAGGGTTATTACCGGATGATGTTTCCCGGGGACCGAAGCTGTCTAAACCCTTGTCTTACGTTGCGTCTCTCGATTCCGATCAATCCCTCTCAAGCTACCACATAGATGCGTTGGCCTCACGACTAAGTCCTCACACTAGGACATCTGCCGTGACAAATCCACGACAGTTGACGCCCACCGTGGGGCCGGCAACGGTGGTGTTGAGTTCTTGGAGGGATCTCTCAAGGGATTGAGAAGTTTGCAATTTTTCGGATGAAGATCCAGTTTGGAAGGATTTGCATCGGCTTCAAGTTTATCAGTCCAGATTTAAGAGATAAGAAATTTAAGGTTCGAAAGAAATTAGGGTTGGTATTGAGCCGCTGCCATCGGATGAGTAATCCGTCAAATTACAGTCAAACCAAAAGCAACACGAACAGTCAACGACCCAGAATCAGTCCCTAACTACAGCCGGACTCAGATTCGACGGCCATGCCTGCTCTTCCTTACCCCCGGATTCCACCATTGAGCCGCCGTGGCTCCGCCGAATCAAATCAACCACGTGCTGATGTACTTCTAAAAAAATACAGGAAAGGGCCACGCCTTGGAGGAGGTGGACGTGGATTTGTCAATCGAAGCGTGGCTCCGCCTCGTCGCCCAGAGCTGCCTCCTGCTGCTGGTCGTCTCTCCAGCGGCTGCCCGTCTCCGCTGCGGTTGCGCTCGACTACTCTGAGCTGCGGTCGCCTCCACTTGTAAACATCCCACTACTCGGAAACAGAGCCGGCCATGACCCGGACTCGTCCGTCACCTGCGCCCTCGCATCGAGACGCCCGCCTGTTCCGAGCCGCTACGGCCTCCCATCGCCTCTGAGCCGGTCGTCGCTGTCGCGCCCTTCGACTCGCCGGCACCTCTTCTACCGTGCCGCGAGTGCCCCCCCTTAGCCGTAGCAGAGCCGAGCCGCCGCCTGCCTAAACTGCCTCGTTGGGCCGCCCGGCGCCTCGTGTCTCCGCCGCCGTCTCACCCTTCCGTGAGCCGCCATGCCACTGCGGCCTTGAGCCGCCGCTACAAATCATATCCATTAAGAACCGCCACGCGGCCATCCAAGTCGCCGGTGCCTCCGAGCCGCCCCGGTGTCTCGTCGTCTCTGCTATGGCCGGGCTCGAGTAGCCACCTCCATTGCCGTGCCCGGTCCCCGTGGTCGTACGATAAAGCCGCCGGCGTCCGTCGTTGCTGCCAAGGCCACGGTCGTCCTGCCTCCGCCGGAGATGAGCCGCCTCCGCCGCTGCTCTGCAGCCGCCCACACGGCCTCACGGTCGTCCGCCTTTGCTGTCGCCTTGGCCTTCACTTCCGCACAACGCCGTGAGCTGCCCGGTCGCCCTCCGGACCGTTCTGCGTCAGGCTGCCGCTGGAGAGTCGCCGTTGAACTTCCCTGCTTCAGCTACCCCAAGTCAACAGCACGCCTCAACTGCCGACCGCCACCAAACCACCTACATCCGGAGCCGCATTGACTCCACGGCCTTGGTCTCCGCCGCGAGCTGCGAGTCGCCTATGCAGGCCTTGAGCCACCCTGACCGCGCTCTGTTTTCTGCGATGACCGAGCCGCCGCAGTGCTCTTCGCCTCAGCCGCGGCCTTGCGCCGCCTTCGCCGGGCCGCCACAGCCTCCCATCACCTCCGGGTCGGTCACAGCTGTCGCGCCCTCGTTGTTCGAACCACCAGCGCCTCTCCGGCCGTGCCGTGAGTAGCTCCGCCTTGGGCCGCCCGGTCGCCTCCGTACCCTCGCCATGAGCCGCCTCCTGGAGTGGCTGCTCCGAGTCATCACGGCCAAGTCGCTGCCGCCCACTACCACCTCGTGATGTGCTGAGCCGCTGTTGTTTCCTCAGCCACCGACATGTCTCACCGGCCTCGCCTCCAAGCCATCACAATGGTTTCACCTCGCGGAGCCGCCGTGGCCTCTCCTTGTCTCTGAGTGGGTCCGCCCCGTCGCTGCTGAGCCGCCGTGGCCCATGCACTGCCTCACGCCACCGCAGCTGTGTCACGCCTCGTCTCCTCCCCGTGCCGGCTCACTGTGCCAAGTCGCTGTCTCCCCCGCCGGACTTCATCATCTCCCTCCGAGTCGGTCCCGCCTTGAGCCGTCGCCGGCCCCGAGCCGTTCGTTGCCGGGGCACCTCCACTTCGCCTCTGCGGCCCCACTTTCAAGCTGTTGCTGACGGGCTGCCTGCGGCCCCACAACTCCCGCGTCTTAACCCGCCATTGCCGGGACCCCTGCAGACGCGGCCTCAAGCCGGTGCCTCCGGCGTGTGACTGCGACCCGCCTCGCTGCTGCCGTTGCGCCCGGGGATCTGCCATGAGCCGCCTTGATAGTGAAGGACCCGCCGGCCCGGCCTCCCGCTTCGCTCCGCCGAATCGCCGGCCGCCTCCAAAGGTATTAGCACCGCTGCGGGCCCGCCTTGCTACGAGTCGTCTCTCTGCGTCGCTTCCCCAGCGTTGCGTCAACACCGTGCTGCCCTACTTCATCGCGTTGAGCCGCCGGCCGGCGCGCCCGATGAGTCGCCCCGGCCTCTTCACTTCCGCAGGCCACTACCCCGCAGGTCACCTTGCGTCGCTTCGTTCCGAGCCACCTCGAGGCGCCCTGCCCGCTTCCGAGATCAGCCACTGCGCTGGCTCCTCCCCGTCGCCTCAGGCCTCCGGTGAAATGCCCTGTGCCAGCCAACAGGTGCTAAACCGGCCGCCCTGGCCCTGCAGGCTGCTCCCTTCCTACGCACCTACGCTGATGGAAACAACAGAAGAAAAGTCAAAGTGGTCAGGTGCTGAAAAAATTGTGGAAGCAGTAAAATTCAGACCAGTTCGAAAACCAACGACATACACGGCTGGCTCGACGTCCCAGGAAAATATCAGGTGCTATCCACCTTTTTTTTCAATGTACCTTAAAATTCCTTCGAGAACAACTATTTTCCCTTTAATATTTTTTGTTCCATGATCATGGCAGAGACAACAAGATCATCTGTCATCCAAATACATCAGGACAATTATTCACCGCCGAAGTGGAGTTATATCGCGGATATGGGGTGCATAGCATCATCATTTTGCACTAACATTTATCCGTGCTGCCGTGCTCAACGGAAGTGCTTACGCTGCCGCCCTTGCGGTCTGGTCTACATCAACACACCGGGCCGCACCTGTCTGCATGAGCTATTTATTGAGTATGAGAAAGTCACTACTTGGGTAGCCCGGTTTTCTTCCAAAAAATTGGAGGCAAATTATCATCAGCCGCCGTCTGCGCTGGATGGCTCAATGGACATGTGCACAAGTCGCCGGCACTACAGTTTGGTTAACTTCAAACAGCCAGTTGGGAGGAACCATTGGCCGAGTTGCTGACACGGCTCATACGGGATCATTTATAACCCGCCGCAGTCACCTCAACCTTCTGTGGATTCACATCGCATTATCAACACCAATGATATATACCTTCTGCTATGGTCAAATACGGAGAATCTCAAGACAACTCCTCGAGTCGTCTTAAGACTCGGGGGCTACGATGACATGACTCAGCAAATCTTGCCAGTTTCAGAAAATTTGAGAACCCCAGGACGATGGAGGTAAAGATAACCTAGTCCCGGAGGCTACTGATATATTGATGAAAATTTAAAGGCCGTCAGAAAATTTCTGGCTTAAAAAGTATATGACAATTACAAAATCCTGGCTCAATGAAGAAGTTTCCGGGTCATCAGGAAGGATTCCGGTTCAAAATCTGGTTCAAGAGACATCTCTCTCCCATAAAGCGTTGAAGCTCTCAAATATCCGGTTTAAAATCTGGCTCAAGGGACGTCAGTCTTACTGAAGCTCTCAATATCCGGTTTACAATCCGGTTCAAGGGAAATATATCTCCTACAAAGCTCTGAAGCTCTCAAATATCCGGGTTAAAATTCCGGCTCAAGAAGAATATTATCTCTCGCAAAAGTTCGAGTTCTCAGGAAAAATTAAAGGGACCAAAGAGAATTTGTTGCAAAGGCACAACTCAAACATAGGTACCCGCTGAGCACAGCTCAAAAATATTTCTTGGGGGCTCCTTGTTCTAAAGAACAAAGAGTTTGTATAACCCTTGTAATAGGCTTAAAAGCCAGGCTTGGAAGCCAGGTGTATTCACCTAAAACCCCGGGTTATCCTGCCTGTATGCCAGATGCTTCTCCATCAGGTAATCCTGATTGACCCGCCGAACTCTTAACAATCAATCTTTTAAAAGACCCTGAACTCGTTAAGGTTAAAACGCCAGTTTGTCATGAGAGGGTACGGCTTACGGATAGCAAGGAGAAGCTCAGGCTGATAAAGCCGCCTTCCTTGAAACTTGGATAAATCGGCCTGGGATGCACGATGCTGCTCTAACCCCGCGTACTCCCGATAAGTCTATCTTTAAATAAGAACTAAACTTATCTGGGTTAAAATGTCGATTGGGTAAATGAGGGCTGGCTCACCGAAAGCGCGTACCTTCCAGTGGCTAATGCTAGTTTCATTGAAGAAGATATTTTGGCTTGGCGGCCTATGAAAGCCTTGGTTTTTTGTTGTTTTGTTTTGAACGCTTTTTTGATTTTCTTTCTTCTGTGACAAAGTAATACACGGTTGCAAACCAATCAGGCTTATAATGCCTTATGAGTCATATATGACATTAACCGGTGTTCATTAACCCGGCCTGGCTTTTGACCATAAGTCGCCAGTATGAGATAAGATAATATCCAATATTTATTAACCCGGCCTGGCTTTCGACTATAAAGTCGCCAGTATATATTTGGATTGCGCCATTGGAATCATGCGCTTATAAATCATTGGGTTATATTATTCAAATCTTTAATAGCCAACATGGCTGGATTTTTATTATGGTTATCAATAACCAATATTATGATTGAGGTTTTCAAAGTCACTTCAGCGCAATGGCTATTATTTTATCAATGGATATAATTCGTTCTACAGTGCAAGGAGTAGTCCCGAGTCGCTGCAGGCTTATGACCCGGCACTTGGGGGCTACATTATTCAAATTGAGATTACATCAAATATACAAGCCCCATGTCACTGCCAGCATGCACCATGGCACTTGGGGACTAATGCAAAGTCATTTTTTGCTCACTTTATTGAAGACCCGACTCATCACATTGTAATGACCCGGCCCTTGGGGGCTACCAATTGCTCTTGTCAAAAATTCAAGGTACACAAGTCTTAATCCATTAATTGAAAGGTCCGCTACTCAGTTGGTAGAGTACAAGGATCTTAACCTTATGGACGTGGGTTCAAGCCCGATGGTGGGGTACATCATATGATGTTATTTTCAATGAATTATATATAAAGTCCTTGCTCATTATTGCATAATGACCCGGCCCTTGGGGGCTACACTGGTGGAAGTTTTTATGGGCATCAGGCAATTACAAGTCCCAGGTTGCTGCAAGCATAACAACCCAGCACTTGGGGGCTACATATGTGGAATATTCAGTTTTGACTAGTGACTGGGATGAACAATCTGGATTTCTTCAAGGCTGCAACATTTATATTGAAACAAGCCTTAAGCTATCACTATGTTCTCCTCTTAAGACTTGGGGGCTACAGGTAATATGGATATGAGGGAGAGAAATCTTCAAAATTTTCAGTTTTGACTCGGCATCAGCAACAATTATGACTTGGCATCATCTATTTATAACCCGGCAAGTTTTTCCGTCTTTAAGCCGGTTGAAGGTCGCATGAGTATTTCAAGACCAATATTTTTAAGCATTGGGAGATGAGTCAAATGAATTATTCTTCACGATCTTTCTCTGTGAGAAACCAACGTCAGAAAATTGATTATGAAGTTGGCTTATTGACTCGGATTTTCGAAGAAGGAAATAACAAGGAGTTAAGGATGATCAGGTGCCGGCTTACAAGAATATTTAACCCGGAGCATAACCTGTTAAAATTGTTCTTGTGTTTTGTTTACAGGATCAGTTTAACATGGATGAATCCAAATTAAACTAGGGGCTAATGTTGGGGATATACCCCGCGGTATGACCCGGCCGGAGATATGACCCGGTTGGGACTTGGTGTTTCATTGGTGACCCGGCAGATTGTTTAAGCTGGGTAAGCCGGCGGAGACAGTTAAGCAGGGTAAGCTGACGGATAGTTAAGCAGGGTAAGCTGACAGGCAATTAAGCATGGTAAGCCGGCGACGACACTTAAGCATGGTAAGCCGGCAGACAGTTAAGCCAGACAGTTAAGCAAGATATTAAGCCGGCAGATTGTTTAAGCCAGATGTTTAAGTCAGACTGTGACAGAGTCGCCTGGGGTTAATAAGGCCAAAATGTTAAGAAGCCCATGGAG
The DNA here is from genome assembly GCF_018294505.1 of Triticum aestivum. NCBI lineage: Eukaryota > Viridiplantae > Streptophyta > Magnoliopsida > Poales > Poaceae > Triticum > Triticum aestivum. Next base: position 194,192,369 of record NC_057796.1, read on the forward strand.
AGAAGCCCGTGAAGAGAAGTCAGAATAGTTAAGTCTTAAGTCCGAGTTGGACTCTACATGTAACCCGCCCCTTCAACTTATATAAGGAGGGGCAGGGCACCCCAAGAGGAGAGGAAGAAAATAATCGTTAAGGTTAGACACAACTAGGAGAGCCGGTTTACGGCGACTCCCTCGTGATGATAATGAGACTTAGCCACAAACAGCATGTAGGGTTATTACCGGATGATGTTTCCCGGGGCCCGAAGCTGTCTAAACCCTTGTCTTACGTTGCGTCTCTCGATTCCGATCAACCCCTCTCAAGCTACCACATAGATGTGTTGGCCTCACGACTAAGTCCTCACAATAGGACATCTGCCGTGACAAATCCACGACACCTGGCGTAAGTTGCGAAACTCACACTTCTTCATACTCATGGCTCCAGCTGACACATGTGCAGTGCGGAAAGCTTGCTGAAACTGATCCCAAGTGACATTAGCCACGGCGAAAGTGGTTGTATAGTTCTCCCACCATGAGGCTGCGGGTCCATCCAGTTGGTGTGCGGCAAAACGCACCTTCTCGGCATCTGTGCAACCTGCGGTGGTCAGCTCCCTTCCAATCTTGCGGAGCCAGTCATCAGCAACAACCGGCTCGGTGCTACTAGAGAACACCGGCGGATCCAACCTCAGAAAACGGGCTAAGTTGTCAACTGGAGGTGGTGGCGGTGGGTTGTTGTTGTTGTTGCCTTGGTTCTGGACTAGCAGCTGCATCAAGGCATTCTGCTGTTGGATCAACTGAGTGAGCTCCGATGGGAAGACAAATCCGGGGTCACATCTCGGAGGCATCTGATAGGTTTAGAGGGGTGAGAACAGAATAGAGTGAGGTCTAAAGGGAAATTCACTACCCATATGCACATGCACATGTGACAAACACATTCATTTCACACCATTCAATTCAAACAAGATCATACAATCGATCTAAGCTACCATTACAAAAGGCTCAGACTATTACTATATACATGGGGGAATACTACTAATAATTTGGTGGTCGACTAGAAATTTTGATCGGTGGAAGACTCCATGATATCTGCTCCAGCTTCGTCTTCATAATCATCATCACTATCAGGGTCGGAGTCGGTGTTGTCGATTATGATGTAGTCTTCAGGGTGGTTGTCCTCCTTGGGTTTGGGATCTCCCATGAATATTCCTAGCTTCTTCTTTAGGTCTCCATTCTTCTCTAGTAGTACTGCAATTTCTTCTTTATATCCATCGCGTGTAGACTTGAGTTCCTCTTCTAGCTCCATGTTCTGGCTCATCACCTTCTTCATGTCTACCATGCTGGTGCACATCTGGTTCTCCTGGCGACGAATGTGCTGATTTAACTCCTGGATGTAGGCTGCAATGGATCTATCCTTCCTGGTGCAAATCATCCCCCATTCCTCATCTCGGCGTCCACATATCTGGTAAATGGTGTCCTTAAGCTCCTTATTGTACACCTCGCCGATGCGCCCCATGGCAATGTGGGCGGCCATGCTCTTTCCTAGACTCCAGGTTGGTGCATCAAAAGAAAACTCTATGGGCTCAATAACTGGTGCGATCGTCCTTCCTGGAACATGAACTCGAATCATCCAGCGCTCTTCTTCAGGTAGAGTGGCCGTGTAGGTCCCAGTGAAACTTGGTATTCCGATGCTCAGGTACCTAGTGACTTCCCTCAAGTGTCGTCCAAAAGGGGTGTCATCATCTGGTTGAGTGAACTTGTTCCTTGGGTCCGCCATCTATAGAGTAGAAAATGGAGAAGAGTCAGAAATGAGTAGAGAAGAGTATCTTGTGGCTTGTCCTAATGGTCGTGTCCTACAGCCAGTGTGTGCTCTGATACCATCTTGTAGCGACCCGACCTCAGACGGTCAAGTCTATGTGCTTAAGTGTCATCCCTGGATCGGTATTGCTGACACACACAGTACTCAAGGATTTATAACAGAGTTCAATCACACACTTATTACATCGAATGTCTCAAAAGAGAACTTAATACAATAATATGGCTGAAGGCCATCTAAATAAGATAACAGTGGAAGCTTCAAAGTTAGAAGAGTCCATCCAACTCCACGGCAAAACTGAGTGCATGACAACGACCTAGCGCACCTTACTCTTCGTCTGAAACTCTGCAACATAATACGTTGCAGTCTGTATAGGCCAGCACATCGAATATGCTGGCAAGATAACACTATAGAGCAATGAACAAATAACAGCTATCACTACATGCATATATGGCTGGTGGAGACTCTATGGTTATCATTTGCATAAAGCTAATTTTTCCCTACAACAAAGGAATATATTTTTATTTAACTACAAAGTTGGTTGAAAACATTGAGAAGGTAACCCCAACTCAATCCCAATTAAAAGTTAACAACCCGACAAAATTAATTAAGTAGAGTGATGAGATCAACATAATAATTCAAGCACCAGATACTCAAGATGTCCATAACCGGGGACACGGCTAACCATGATTAGTTTGTACACTCTGCAGAGGTTTGCGCACTTTTCCCCACAAGACTCGATCTCCTCCGTTAAATTTCTCGCACTGCATGATGTTTGAGAAACGGATGACCGAGACACAGTCTTTCAGAAGCGTTAGCTCGTTACGACGGGTAGACAGTACCACCTACATCCCCTACATCTGCTAGTCTACCACTGTAAGAGGTCACACAACATACCCAACTATGCCAGAGACCATAATGGCTTGTGGATGCACACGGAAGTTTCCAGCATGAATCACATAATGATCCCTTTGAGCCTGGGTGGTGAACCATAGGATGGTCACATGGGTACCCCGGGATCTCCTTGGACAACACTGGATTCCCCAGGTGCCCACAAACCAATCCACCCGGATGTGTATTAAAGTAGCCACCTTAAGTTAAACCTTAGTTAACAATAATCTCTCAGATCTTCCATGAATTCTCTCAAAACCAAACCACGTCTAGGAGCATAGAAGTATAAGCATAACGTAGTAAACACCCAGGGTTTGATATAGGACAATAGGTGCGACCTCATCAACTACTTCCCAATACCCACATGTTAATCAAATCCTACTCATGCAATGTTTGAGGGTTGAAACTAATGCATAAAAACTGGGTAATAAGGGATATGATCAAAGTGTTACTTGCCTTGTTGACGATCGGAAAACCCTAGAGATTCGTAGTAGCAAGCCTCGCACTCCGGAAACTCTATCGTGAACAAACAATAGCATACATAAGCACTCAAGCATAAGACTTCAAGGTAAAACCAAGAGAAAAGTTCGGAACATAAAGTTCAAGAGAAGAGCTTCAATTTGCAAAAAGAATCAAACGAATCGGAGCTACGAAACACAAACTACGATCAAAAGAAGTTCGAAAACAAATCTGCTTGAAACCAAATTTTAAATTGTCAAAACCATGTTCAAGTTGATTTTCTGGATAGAGGGGAACAAGACGGAGATTTTGGCATTGGTTTCACTGGATTTGGACAAACCAGCAAAAAGTAACGAGGGTTTGAAGTTTAGGGACTAATCTGTAAGAAACGTATTTGCGGATAGGTCCCTGGCCGAAAATAAAACTAAAAAGAAAAACCTAACGAACGAACGTTCATTAACAGAAACTAACGAACGAACATGTTCGCTAACAGAGAGAAACGGGTGAACGTTCGCTAACTAGCGAACCCTAAAAAAAGTAAAACCGATCTAAACGAATAACCGAAAAAAGCCGGGGCGGGTTTTCACGGTTTTTACCGGTTCGACGGTTTTCGACAAAAAAACCGGCGGCGGATCCGGACGGCGGCGGTTGCGGCGGCTCCGGCGAATCGGCGTGTCGGCGGGGCTGCGGGGTGGGGCGACGCGGGCGGCGGCGCGGTGGCTCGGCTGCGGCGGCGGGGCTGCGGGTTTGGTGGAGGGAGAGGGGGCAGTGGTGGCGGCATATAAAGCGGGGGAGAGTCCGGCTTGTGGGAGGGGCAAGCGGGGCAGCGGCGAGGCAGACTACCAGCCGGAGTCCGGCTCGGTCACGCGGCGGCGCGCGCGCGAGGAAGGCGGCGACGCTCGGCTGGGCCGACCCAGGATTTTTTTTTCAAAATAAATTTCGCCGCGAACAAAAATCCTAAAAAATATAAAAAAGAATCTAAAAATTCCAGAAACAATTTTCGCCGTCGAACCCTAATATTTAGGACAAGATGAACATTTTTCTGGACTAAAATGCAAGTTTTTCTCTAATTCAAATAAAATATAAAATACAAATACAAATAAAAATTAATTTGATTTTTAAAATTTCTTCTCCAATATTTCTCCTCTGTTTGAAGAAGTCATATTATCTTCTCTCATTTATTTTTTTATTGTTGGAAATAATTGGAGAGAAAATATTAAAATCAAATTGAGCCTCTTTTCAAATTTGAAAATAAATTCAAATAGGAAAATTTGGTGAAACCTCCAACTCTCTCCGTGGGTCCTTGAGTTGCTTAAGATTTCTAGGATCACAACTAAAATGCAAATAAAAATATGATATGCATATGATGATCTATGTATAACATCCAAATTGAAAATTTGGGATGTTACATGGTGGAAGGGTGAGAGTGCGTATAATCCATGGACTCAACATTAGTCATAAAGAACTCACATACTTATTGCAAAAATCAATTAGTCATTGAAACAATCATATGGAATCAAACTTCTCATAGTATTCAATGCACTTTATATGAAAGTTTTTATTATACCCCTCTTAGATGTCTATCATATTAGGACTAAATTTATAACCAAAGCAAATTACCATGCAGTTTAGAGACTCTCAAAATAATATAAGTGAAGCATGAGAGTTCAATAATTTCTATAAAATAAAACCACCGTCGTGCTCTAAAAAGATATAAGTGAAGCACTAGAGCAAAATTGCCTAGCTCAAAAGATATAAGTGAAGCACATAGAGTATTCTAATAAATCACGATTCATGCATGTCCCTCTCAAAAGGTGTGTACAGCAAGGATGATTTTTGCAAACTAAAAAGCAAAGACTCATATCATACAAGACGCTCCAAGCAAAACACATATCATGTGGTGAATAAAAATATAGCCTCGAGTAAAGTTACCAATAGATGAAGATGAAAGAGGGGACGCCTTCCGGGGCATCCCCAAGCTTAGGCTCTTGGTTGTCCTTGAATATTACCTTGGGTTGCCTTGGGCATCCCCAAGCTTAGGCTCTTACCACTCCTTATTCCATAGACCATCAAATCCTTACCCAAAACTTGAAAACTTCACAACACAAAACTCAACAGAAAAACTCATAAGCATCGTTAGTATAAGAAAATAAATCACCACTTTTGGTACTGTTGTGAACTCATTATTTATTTATAGTGGTGTAATATCTACTATATTCCAACTTTTCCATGGTTCATATCTCCCATACTACCCATAGATTCATCAAAATAGGCAAACAACACATAGAAAACAGAATCTCTCAAAAACAGAATAGTCTGTAGTAATCTGTAACTCTCGAATACTTTTGTAACTCCAAAAAATCTGAAAAATTAGGACAACCTAAGCAATTTGTTTATTAATCTTCTGCAAAACAAATCAGTATTTTATCACACTTATGTTAAAAATGAGAATTGTTTTTCTGAGCGCAAAAGTTTCTATTTTTCAGCAAGATCAAATCAACTATCATCGTAAGCCATCCCAAAGGTCTTACTTGGCACAAACACTAATTAAAACACAAAACCACATCTAACTATAGGCTATATGAATTATTTATTGAAAAGCAGAAGCAAAAATCAAAGAACAAAAATAAAATTGGGTTGCCTCCCAACAAGCACTATTGTTGAACGCCCTTAGCTAGGCATAAAAACACAAATAGATCTAGATATTGTCATCTTTGGTATGCAATCCATAAGTAGCCATCATAATAGATTCATATGGAAACTTAATTTTCTTTCTTGGAAAGTGTTCCATGCCCTTCCTTAACGGAAATTGAAATATAATGTTTCCTTTTTCATATCAATAATTGCACCAATCGTTCTAAGGAAAGGTCTACCAAGAATAATAGGACATGTAGGATTGCAATCTATATCAAGCACAATGAAATCTACGGGCACATAATTCCTATTTAAAACAATAAGAACATCATTAATCCTTCCCATAGGTTTCTTAATAGTGGAATCCGCAAGATGCAAATTTAAAGAACAATCATCAAATTCACGGAAACCTAGCACATCACATAAAGTTTTTGGAATAGTGGAAACGCTATTCTCAAAATCAGAGGGCATCTTATTATAATTTCCGTAAGAATTGTTGTAGGAATTACCATGATTGTTAGAGGAATTACTAGGAAACGGCCTAAGATTAAAATTACCTCTATACGCGTTATTACCAAAATTGGTCCTACCAACAAAATTCACATCCATAGATTCATTATTATTTTCTATCAAAGTAGACAAAGGGCATATCATTAGGATCAATATAAGCACTCTTGCTAGAACATAATTTCAAAAGGTCATCCATCTTTCCACTCAAAACATTAATCTCTTCAATCGCATGCACTTTTTTACTAGTGGAAGATCTTTCGGTGTGCCATTGAGAATAATTAACCATAATATTATCTAGGAGTTTAGTAGCTTCTCCCAAAGTAATTTCCATAAAAGTACCTCCCTTGGCCGAATCTAAAAGATTTCTAGAAGCAAAATTCAATTAGGCATAAAAAATTTGTATAATCATCCACAAATTCAAACCATGAGTAGGGTAATTTCGTATCATCAATGTCATCCTCTCCCAAGATTGTGCAACATGTTCATGATCAAGTTGCTTAAAATTCATAATATCGTTCCTAAGGGGGGTGATCTTAGCGGGAGTAAAATACTTGGAAATAAAAGCATCTTTACACTTATTCCATGAATCAATACTATTTTTAGGCAAAGATGAAAACCAACTTTTAGCACGATCTCGAAGTGAGAACGGAAATAGCTTCAATTTAACCATATCATTATCCACATCTTTTTTCTTTTGCATATCACACAACTCAATGAAATTATTCAGATGGGATGCGGCATCTTCACTAGGAAGGCCGGAATATTGATCTTTCATAACAAGATTCAGCGAAGCGGCATTAATTTCATAAGATTCCGCACTAGTAGCGGGAGCAATCAGAGTACTAATAAAAGCATTGTTATTAGTATTGGAGAAGTCTCACAATTTGGTATTCTCTTGAGCCATCCTAACAAAGCAAGCAATCTAACACACGAGCACACAAAAAGCGAACGAAGAAGTCGAATGGAAGAGGGCGAAGAAAAGCCAAATCTTGTCAAAAATCATTTTACAAGTGGGGCGAGGAAAATGAGAGGCAAATGGTGAATAATGTAATGCAAGAGATGAGAGTTTATGATGGGTACTTGGTATATCTTGATTTGGCGTCGATCTCCCCGGCAACGGCGCCAGAAATTTTTCATGCTACTTCTTGAGCTTGTGTTGGTTTCCCCTTCAAGAGGAAAGGGTGATGCAGCAAAACAGAGATTGAAGGAAATATGCCCTAGAGGCAATAATAAAGTTATTATTTATTTCCTTATTTCATGATAAATGTTTATTATTCATGCTAGAATTGTATTAACCGGAAACATAATACATGTGTGAATAGATAGACAAACATAGTGTCACTACTATGCCTCTACTTGACTAGCTCGTTAATCAAAGATGGTTGAGTTTCCTAACCATAGACATGAGTTGTCATTTGATTAACGGGGTCACATCATTAGGAGAATGATGTGATTGACTTGACCCATTCCGTTAGCTTAGCACTTGATCGTTTAGTATGTTGCTATTGCTTTCTTCATGACTCATACATGTTCCTATGACTATGAGATTATGCAACTCCCGTTTACCGGAGGAACATTTTGTGTGCTACCAAATGTCACAATGTAACTGGGTGATTATAAAGGTGCTCTACAGGTGTCTCCGAAGGTACTTGTTGAGTTGGCGTATTTCGAGATTAGGATTTGTCACTCCGATTGTCGGAGAGGTATCTCTGGGCCCTCTCGGTAATGCACATCACTATAAGCCTTGCAAGCAATGTGACTAATGAGTTAGTTGCGGGATGATGCATTACGGAACGAGTAAAGAGACTTGCCGGTAACGAGATTGAACTAGGTATTGAGATACCGACAATCGAATCTCGGGCAAGTAACATACCGATGACAAAGGGAACAACGTATGTTGTTATGTGGTTTGACCGATAAAGATCTTCATAGAATATATAGGAGCCAATATGAGCATCCAGGTTTCGCTATTGGTTATTGACTGGAGACGTGTCTCGGTCATGTCTACATAGTTCTCGAACCCGTAGGGTCCGCACGCTTAAAGTTCTGTGACGATTTGTATTATGAGTTTATGTGTTTTGATGTACCGAAGGTAGTTCGGAGTCCCGTATGAGATCGGGGACATGAAGAGGAGTCTCGAAATGGTCGAGACATAAAGATTGATATATTGGACGACTATATTCGGACATCGGAAAGGTTCCGAGTGATTCGGGTATTTTCGCAGTACCGGGAGTTACGGGAAATCACCGGGAGAAGTATTGGGCCTTATTGGGCCATACGGGAATAGAGGAGAGAGGCCAAAAGGAAGGAGGCGCGCACCCCCCCCCCTCTGGTCCGAATTGGACAAGGGGTGCAGCCCCCTTTTCCTTCTCCCTCTCCCCCTCTTTCCTTCTCTCCTACTCCGGAAAGGCAAGGGGAATCCTACTAGGACTTGGGAGTCCTAGTAGGACTCCCCACACTTGGCGCGCCCCCTCTAGGGCCGACCTCTCCCTCCCTCCTTTATATACGGGGGCAGGGGTCACCTCTAGACACAACGATTGATCTCTTTATCTCTTAGCCGTGTGCGGTGCCTCCCTCCACCATATTCCACCTCGATCATATCGTAGCGGTGCTTAGGCAAAACCCTGCATCGGTAGCATCATCATCACCATCACCATGCCGTCGTGCTGACGGAACTCTCCCTCAAAGCTTGGCTGGATCGGAGTTCGAGGGACGTCATCAAGTTGAACGTGTGCTGAACTCGGAGGTGCCGTACGTTCGGTACTCGGATCGGTCGGACCGTGAAGACGTACGACCACATCAACCGTGTTGTGCTAACGCTTCCGCTTTCGGTCTATGAGGGTACGTGGACACACTCTCTCCCCTCTCGTTGCTATGCATCACCATGATCCTTTGTGTGCGTAGGAATTTTTTTGAAATTACTACGTTCCCCAACAGTGGCATCCGAGCCTGGTTTTATGCATAGATGTTATATGCACGAGTAGAACACAAGTGAGTTGTGGGCGATACAAGTCAAACTGCTTACCAGCATGTCATACTTTGGTTCGGCGGTATTGTTGGATGAAGCGGCCCGGACCGACATTACGCGTACGCTTACGCGAGACTGGTTCTACCAACGTGCTTTGCACACAGGTGGCTGGCGGGTGTCAGTTTCTCCAACTTTAGTTGAACCGAGTGTGGCCACGCCCGGTCCTTGAGAAGGTTAAATCAGCACTAACTTGACGAACTATCGTTGTGGTTTTGATGCGTAGGTAAGAACGGTTCTTGCTCAGCCCGTAGCAGCCACGTAAAACTTGCAACAACAAAGTAGAGGACGTCTAACTTGTTTTTGCAGGGCATGTTGTGATGTGATATGGTCAAGGCATGATGCTATATTTTATTGTATGAGATGATCATGTTTTGTAACCGAGTTATCGGCAACTGGCAGGAGCCATATGGTTGTCGCTTTATTGTATGCAATGCAATCGCCCTGTAATGCTTTACTTTATCACTAAGCGGTAGCGATAGTCGTAGAAGCAATAGTTGGCGAGACGCAATGATGCTACGATGGAGATCAAGGTGTCGCGCCGGTGACGATGGTGATCATGACGGTGCTTCGGAGATGGAGATCACAAGCACAAGATGATGATGGCCATATCATATCACTTATCATGTGATGTTTATCCTTTATGCATCTTATTTTGCTTTGATTGACGGTAGCATTATAAGATGATCTCTCACTAAATTTCAAGATAAAAGTGTTCTCCCTGAGTATGCACCGTTTCCAAAGTTCGTCGTGCCGAGACACCACGTGATGATCGGGTGTGATAAGCTCTACGTTCATCTACAATGGGTGCAAGCTAGTTTTTGCACACGCAGAATACTCGGGTTAAACTTGACGAGCCTAGCATATGCAGATATGGCCTCGGAACACTGAGATCGAAAGGTCGAGCGTGAATCATATAGTAGATATGATCAACATAGTGATGTTCACCATTGAAAACTACTCCATCTCACGTGATGATCGGACATGGTTTAGTTGATTTGGATCACGTGATCACTTAGATGATTAGAGGGATGTCTATCTAAGTGGGAGTTCTTAAGTAATATGATTAATTGAACTTTAATTTATCATGAACTTAGTCGTGGTAGTATTAGCATATCTATGTTGTAGATCAATAGCTCGCGTTTAGCTCCCCTGTTTTATTTTGATATGTTCCTAGAGAATACTATGTTGAAAGATGTTAGTAGCAATGATGCGGACTTGGTCCGTGATCTGAGGATTATCCTCATTGCTGCACAGAAGAATTATGTCCTTGATGCACCGCTAGGTGACACACCGATTGCAGGAGCAAATAATACGGTGGGTGAACAAATTACTGTCGAGAAATTGATAGAAAAGTGCAAAGTTATGACGATATCTAAGGGAATGATTATGAAATATAGGCATCACGTCCGTGTCAAGTAGACCAAAACGATTCTGCATCTACTACTATTACTCCACACAACGACCGACTCCTATCTGCATCTAGAGTATTAAGTTCATGAAGAACAGAGTAACGCATTAAGTAAGATGACATGATGTAGAGGAATAAACTCAAGCAATATGATGTAAACCCCATCTTTTTATCCTCGATGGCAACAATACAACGCGTGCCTTGCTGCCCCTACTATCATTGGGAAAGGACACCGCAAGATTGAACCCAAAGCTAAGCACTTCTCCCATTGCAAGAAAAACCAATCTAGTTGGCCAAAACAAACCGACAGTTCGAAGAGAATTACAAAGATACCAAATCATGCATAAAAGAATTCAGAGAAGATTCAAATAATATTCATAGATAAGCTGATCATAAATCCCCAATTCACCGGATCTCGGCAAACACACCGCAAAAGAAGATAACATCGGATATATCTCCAAGAACATCGAGGAGAACATGGTATTGAGAATCAAAGAGAGAGAAGAAGCCATCTAGCTACTAGCTATGGACCCATAGGTCTGAGGTAAACTACTCACGCTTCATCGGAAGGGCAATAGAGTTGATGTAGAAGCTGATGACCCACAAGTATAGGGGATCTATCGTAGTCCTTTCGATAAGTAAGAGTGTCGAACCCAACGAGGAGCAGAAGGAAATGACAAGCAGTTTTCAGTAAGGTATTCTCTGCAAGCATTGAAATTATCGGTATCAGATAGTTTTGTGACAAGGTAATTCGTAACGGGTAACAAGTAACAAAAGTAAACAAGGTGCAGCAAGGTGGCCCAATCCTTTTTGTAGAAAATGACAAGCCTGGACAAACTCTTATATAAAGGAAAGCGCCTCCTAGGACACATGGGAATTATCGTCAAGCTAGTTTTCATCATGCTCATATGATTCGCGTTCGTTACTTTGATAATTTGATATGTGGGTGGACCGGTGCTTGGGTACTGCCCTTCCATGGACAAGCATCCCACTTATGATTAACCCCTCTCGCAAGCATCCGCGACTACGAAAGAAGAATTAAGGTAAACCTAACCATAGCATGAAACATATGGATCCAAATCAGCCCCTTATGAAGCAACGCATAAACTAGGGTTTAAGCTTCTGTCACTCTAGCAACCCATCATCTACTTATTATTTCCCAATGCCTTCCCCTAGGCCCAAATAATGGTGAAGTGTCATGTAGTCGACGTTCATATAACACCACTAGAGGAAAGACAACATACATCTCATCAAAATATCGAACGAATACCAAATTCACATGACTACTTATAACAAGACTTCTCCCATGTCCTCAGGAACAAACGTAACTACTCACAAATCATATTCATGTTCATATTCAGAGGGGTATTAATGTGCATAAAGGATCTGAACATATAATCTTCCACCGAATAAACCAACTAGCATCAACTACAAGGAGTAATCAACACTACTAGCAAGCCACAGGTACCAATCTGAGGTTTTGAGACAAAGATCGGATACAAGAGATGAACTAGGGGTTTAGAGGAGATGGTGTTGGTGAAGATGTTGATGGAGATTGACCCCCTCCCGATGAGAGGATCGATGGTGATGACGATGGTGACGATTTCCCCCTCCCGGAGGGATGTTTCCCCGGCAGAACAGCTCCGCCGGAGCCCTAGATTGGTTCCGCCAAGGTTCCGCCTCGAGACGGCGGCGCTTCATCCGGAAAGCTTCCTTATGATTTTATTTTCCAGGGCAAAAGACACTTTATACCAGAAGATGGGCATTGGGGGGCTTCCGGGTGGCCCACGAGGCAGGGGCGGGCCCAGGGGGTAGGGCGCGCCCTCCACCCTCGTGGACAGTGGGTGGCCCCCCTCTGGTGCTTTCTTCGCCCAATATTTTTAATATATTCCTTAACTGACTTTCGTGGAGTTTCAGGACTTTTGGAGTTGTGCAGAATAGGTCTCTAATATTTGCTCCTTTTCCAGTCCAGAATTCCAGCTGCCGGCATTCTCCCTCTTCATGTAAACCTTGTAAAATAAGAGAGAAAAGGCATAAGTATTGTGACATAATGTGTAATAACAGCCCATCATGCAATAAATATCAATATAAAAGCATGATGCAAAATGGACGTATCAACTCCCCCAAGCTTAGACCTCGCTTGTCCTCAAGCGGAAGCTGATATCGAAAAATATATCCACATGTTTAGAGATAGACGTGTTGATAAAATAAAATATGGACTTGAGGGCATCATGATCATTCTTGAAACAACAACATATATATTGTCATATGATTTCTTATGCTAAAGTAACAATCAATTCACAATGTAAAGTATGAATCAGAAACTTCATTGAAAACTAACAAACTATAATTTCAGTCATTGAAGCAATTGCAATTTATCATAACATCGAAAAGAGTCAATATAAGAGCTTTTCAGCAAGTCCACATACTCAACTATCATTTAGTCTTTCACAATTGCTAACACTCATGCAATACTTATGGGTATGAAGTTTTAATCAGACACAGAGAAAGATAGGGGCTTATAGTTTTGCCTCCCAACCTTTTACCTCAAGGGTAATGTCAACAATAATGCTTTATGAAAACCTACATCCAATTGGATATATATATTAGGATCTTCCAACACATAGTGCTTGCCAAAGGATAAAGTGTAAAAAGGAAAGGTGAAGATCACCATGACTCTTGTATAAGGTATAAGACAAAAATAAAAGATAGGCCCTTCGCAGAGGGAAGCAGAGGTTGTCATGTGCTTTTATGGTTGGATGCACAAAATCTTAATGCAAAACAACGTCACTTTATATTGCCACTTGTGATAGGGACCTTTATTATGCAGTCCGTCGCTTTTATTTCTTCCATATCACAAGCTCGTATAAAGCTTATTTTCTCCACACTAATAGATCATACATATTTAGAGAGCAATTTTTAATTCTTGCAGCAATGACAACTTACTTCAAGGATCTTACTCAATCCATAGGTAGATATGGTGTTCTCTCATGGAAAAACTGGGTTTAAGGATATTTGGAAGCACAAGTAGTATCTCTACTTGGTGCAGAGAATTTGGCTAGCATGAGGGGGAAAGGCAAGCTCAACATGTTGGATGATCCATGACAATATAATTTATTTCGGATATAAGAAAACATAGCACATTACGTTGTCTTCTTTGTCCAACATCAACTTTTTAGCATGTCATATTTTAATGAGTGCTCACAGTCATAAAAGATTTCCAAGATAGTATATTTATATGTGAAAACCTCTCTTTCTTTATTACTTCCTATTAATTGCAAGACCAAAACTATGTTTGTCAACTCTCAACAACTTTTATTCATCATACTCTTTATATGTGAAGTCATTACTCTCCATAAGATCAATATGATCTCTTTATTTGTTTTTATTCTTTCCCCTTTTTTCTTTTTTTCCCTCAAGATCATAGCAAGATAACTAAGCCCTCGACTCAAGACTAATCTTTCTTAATATATAGCTGTCACGCCCCAAGATGCGATACTATCCTAAAGAGACTCGAAGGTCCCACCAAGGATAGAACCGCATATCGACACACTTTTGAAAGGTGGATATCATTACATCAACATTACATAATAGATGGGGATACATACAAGGCATACAAATGCCGCAAGAATACCTCAATACATCATACATAAGATCAACATCCGACTACGGATGAAACACAAACAGAAACTCAAACGACATCCACCCTGCTAGCCCAGGATGCCGACCTGGAACCTATCCCCTGATCAAAGAAGAAGCAGAAGAAGAACTCCAAAACAAGAAAGATCGCTCTCGCGTCATGATCATCGCAAAACCTGTACCTGCAACTGTTGTTGTAGTAATCTGTAAGCCACGAGGACTCAGCAATCCCATTACCATGGGTATCAAGACTTGCAAAGCTTAATGGGTAAGGAAGGGGGTAAAGTGGTGAGGTTGCAGCAGCGACTAAGCATGTATGGTGGCTAACATACGCAAATAAGAGCGAGAAGAGAAGCAACGGAACGGTCGTGAAACTAGCAATGATCAAGAAGTGATCCTGAACTCCTACTTATGTGAAACATAACCCAAAAACCGTGTTCACTTCCTGGACTCCGCCGAGAAGAGACCATCACGGCTACACACGCGGTTGATGCGTTTTAAATTAAGTCAAGTGTCAAGTTCTCTACAACCGGATATTAACAAATTCCCATCTGCCACATAACCGCGGGCACGGCTCTCGAAAGTTTATACCCTGCAGGGGTGTCCCAACTTAGCCCATTATAAGCTCTCACGGTCAACGAAGGATATTCCTTCTCCCGGGAAGACCCGATCAGTCTCGGAATCCCGGTTACAAGACATTTCGACAATGGTAAAACAAGACCAGCAAAGCCGCCCGAATGTGCCGACAAATCCTGATAGGAGCTGCACATATCTCGTTCTCAGGGCACACCGGATTGTCCAAGCTTCCGGTAGGCTAGCCCAGAGTTGCCCCTGGTGGCCACCGGCGGCTGACAAGTTGGACCAACACTCGAAGGAGCACTGGCCCGGAGGGGTAAATAAAGATGACCCTCGAGAGCGTGACTCCCAAGGGAAAAAGGCTAGGTGAGGCAAATGTAAAACCAAGGTTGTGCCTTGGTGGAAGAGTTTTATTCAAAGCGAATTGTCAAGGGGGGCCCATAAATCACCCAACCGCGTAAGGGACGCAAAATCAAGGAACATAACACCGGTATGACGGAAACTAGGGCGGCAAGAGTGGAACAAAACACCAGGCATAAGGCCGAGCCTTCCACCCTTTACCAAGTATATAGATGCATTAATTAAATAAGAGATATTGTGATATCCCAACATAAACATAATCCAACATGGAGCAATCTTCATCTTCACCTGTAACTAGCAACACTATAAGAGGGGCTGAGCAAAGTGGTAACATAGCCAAACAACGGTTTGCCAGGAAGGGTGACAAAGGTTAGAGGTTCATGGCAATTTGGGAGGCTTGAAGAGCAAGTGAATAGGTAGAGCAGCATAGCGATAGAACGAAGCAACTAGCATAGCAATGATAGTAATGAGATCCAAGGTGACGGTCATCTTGCCTGAAATCCCGCTAGGAAGAAGAACGAGTCCATGAAGAAGATGAAGCCACGAAGACAAACCAAGCGTAGACGAACGAATCCTCACGATCGCAACGAAACGGGAACTATCGAGAAGAAGCACACAACATGGTAAACACACCACACATGAACAAGGCATGATGCTCAACCAAGTATGATGCATGACAAGGCTACATGAAGTTAGTCATGGCAAGAGATGATGCATACAAGAACAACACATCAAAGCAAGTTTAAATGAGGCCGGAAACAACATATAACCATTCCGGTAAGTCCCCATATGCAAATTTCGAAATTGGTCCAGAACTGAATAAACTTTATGCTCAAGTTGTTAAAAAGCAATTTAAGATGCACCAAAATGATCTACACGAAATTCTAGTCAAGTTACATATAAAGTTCATTAGATTCGGAGCTACGGCCTATAAGATATGAGCAAAACAAGTTAAGCATGGCATTGATGCAAAATGCATTCTAACATCAAGCAAACACACCCAAAACAAGGATGCAACATGATAATATGAAAGTACATGCAATACTAAGCAAGTTTCATATAGAGCATGCTCAAAACGGAGCAACGGTGCAACACATACACTCCAAACAAGATATAACAACAATCTGTCAAAAACAGCAACTTGGCATCTTGCAAGCATCAAAACAATATGCTACAGCATCCTAACATGAGAGAAAAAGGCATGGACATGATGCACAGTTAGAGTATGACAAAACATGAACACTGAGCTATCTCCAGAAATCAATAGAACATGCTCAAAAGGACATGGCAAGATTGCAAATAATAACAGTTTCACAGACTTGGCAGAAATCACTGGACATGGCAGAAATACAATAAGTAGGCATGTTGGTGAGCTTGAACCACTCACCACAGAGCAATACATGGCATGACAAGGTAACCATCAGTAAGATGGCCTAATTATGAAGCAAAGAAGGGTAAGAGCAAGTCCATAGGGTGCATGGATCACTATAAAAACACATGGCAAAAACTGGACTTAATGTTAACAGGCTGACAGCAACATTATTTAGCAATTTGAGAGCAAGTTTGCAACAAGCTACAGCAGGCTATAAATGCAACCAAGGGCATGGATGGATAGAGAATAACATTTATAATAAAATATTGTTAGTGAACATCTCCATCTCATGCATAGAATGACTTGTAGCATCAGGTTTACATGGCATCACAACATGAATGACTCAGACTTGGCAGAAATGACCAAGTCACAGAAACCAGCAACATCATGGAGGCTACTTTGCATGCTTGTCCTAGTCACCACAGAGATCCTAAAAATACAAGACTAGCACCACTGTAAAGATGGCATGATATAGTTCAAAACTCATGTAGAGCTCGTGCTCATAAGATGCACACACCAGATGCAATGAAAAAGACAAATCATCAAGTTCTGATAACAGACAGCAGTTAACAGCATATAGCACTCTTGCAACGATGATTAGGGCATCAATATGAACTCAAACAAGCATGGCACAATGGAACAAAATGAAGAGCATCTCATGATGAACATTTCTATATCTTACACGCACAAAACGGACACACATGCACAAAGTTACAGCAGTTCAAACATGAGCACATGATGTATGAATTCCAGACAGTCAAAAAAAAGATGAGCGCAGAATAGTTACAAGACGCACGGGCTGGGACTTAGGTGGGCTCGCTCAACTTGGGCCACTTGGGCCAGCTGGTGCAGAGGAGGCGGTTGGGCCGGAGGAGAGGCGACACGGGCCGGGGCTGATGCGGCTTGCGGGGCCCACGTGGCCCACGCGGTCAACGCGCTCGGGCGCGCGGTCCCGAGCAGGAGGCGGAGCAGGTCGCCGGCGAGGAGGCCAAGGTTGGCGACGGCAGGGAAGCTCACCGGATCCGGGGGAGGTCGGCGGAATGGAAGGGTCTGGGCGCGGGGGCGCCGGATCTGGCCTCAGGCGAGGTTGCCGGGCTCCGGCGACAAGATCCGAGCGGCGGCGGCGAGCTCCTGCGAAAGAAGAGGCCGACGGGGCGGTTAGCGAGGGGGGAGAGAGAGAGGAAGAGAGAGGAAGACGAGGGCGGCACTCATCTGGTCGCCGGCGGCGGGGCTGCAACGCGGCGAGGGAGGCGGCCGGCGACGGGGATGGACGGCGGCGCTAGGCGACGGCGCTGGATCGAGGGGCTCCTCCCCGAGTGGTTGCGGGAGCGGGGATCCAGGCGGCGGGGCGCGCGTGCTCCTCCGGGCCCAGATCGGCCTGGGGCGGGCCGCGGATGGGCCTGTAGGGCCGCGGCGGCGGGGGAGGACAGGGGGGACGCGTGGCATGCGCGGGTTGGAGGAGAGGGGCGGCTGCGGCGGCGCTAGCCGCTCAGGCGGCGCCAAGTGGCGGCGAAGGGGAGGCCCGGCGCGGAATTTGATGGGGGCGGCGGCGGCTGGAAGGTGGAGGTGGCGGTTGCGGGTTGGAGGCACGGAAAACAAGGAGGGGAAGAAGGAGTGTCCAGATTTGGAAGGGGGGGTCTCCTTTTATAGGCAGGGGTAGGGTTTGGGGTGATCTGGAGGCTTTCGGAGCCCTCCGATCGCGATCCGACGGCTCCGGTCGGAGGGGGGTTAGGTTTGGGCCTAGTGGGCTGTGAAGAGGAGGTTGGGCTGAGATGAGAGGGAAGAAATGCAGCCCGGCAAATGTTTCCGGAGACCGAAAACGTCCGACGATTAAACCGACTATATTGCGGTTGTATGTATAACGGTTGGGCTATCAAATGAACTCCGAATGCGACGAAACTTGACAGGCGGTCTACCTACACTATAATAAGACCGCACGCCAAGTTACCTCCCATTCCGAGAACATTTTTATGCCACTTATAAAATAATATTTCGGAGGTGCCGGGGCGCGTGCGAGTGTGTCTGTGCTCAGAACGGACAGCGGAGAGAACTGGGAGGACCCGGACGGATGCAAGTTTGAAAAACATGCAGATGATGACATGGCAAAATGCAACACGCAAGCAAACGACATGGCAACAACGACGAATAACTGGAAGACACCTGGTGCATCGGATCTGGGGCGTTACAATAGCTCACGAACTCGATTACATAGATAAGGATCAACACAAAACCTAAAAGCTAGATCATACTAAACTTTATTCTACTAGATCAAGATATAACCAAAAGGATCAAACTAAGAAAAACGGTAAAGATAGAAGTGTGATGGTGATACGATACCAGGGCACCTCCCCCGAGCTTGGCAGTTGCCAAGGGGAGTGCCGATACCCATGTATTTATGTCTCTTTCTTCGGAGGTGGTGATGATAGAATTGTTGATGACAATTGTGCCTTCAGCTTTTTCATATTGTAGTTGAGGAGAGCAATTTCCTCCTTTAAATCATCGGCCTCCAACTCCAGCTTCAAGATCTTATCACATAAATCTCCTTTGCTTTTCTGCCGAAAACGAGAAGGAATAGATCGGTTTTTAGACCGGTTAGACCTCTTAGGGAGACTAGAGTTCTTGAACTTCACGTGCATATCCCTAGGTTGAGGTAGAGGAACATCCTCCTCCTCCGAACTTAAATCATCGATCCTCATCAAATGAGCATCCTCCTCATCATCCGTAGTTCGACCATAAGGAGATAAGTCCCCATAGGTCTTTGGGTTAGCAATGAGGTGTGATACATAGCTCTTTCCATCGGAGTCTTGAGATGACATCTTGCTCTAATCTGTGGTAGAAACAACTCAAAACAAAAACAGAGGGTTGTGTCGTGGTACGGTGGTCAAAACCTTCGGGAGATTATATAATGAATTTTTACTAACCAAAAGAAGTATCGTGCAAGAAAACGGAGTCCGAAGGGCACACGAGGTGCCCACGAGGCAAGGGGCGCGCCCTCCACCCTCGTGGATGCCTCGTGTCCCGTTCGGACTACTTCTTATTTTCCTATTTTCTTAAATATTCCAAAACGGAGAAAAATTGCTATTAGAACTGTTTTGGAGTCGGTTTACTTACCGTACCACATACCTATTCCTTTTCGGAGTCTGAAACGTTCTGGAAAGTGTCCCTTATGTACTCCTCCGGGGTTACGGTGTCAATAACATTGGTTTCAACGTTTATGGGATTACCTGAGATATAATGTTTGATTCTTTGACCGTTCACCACCTTTGGATTTGTGCCTTCGAAGGTATTGATTTTTATGGTGCCGGAACGATAGACCTCCTCGAAAACATAAGGACCTTCCCATTTAGAGAGGAGTTTTCCTGCAAAAAATCTTAAATGAGAGTTGTATAACAAAACATAATCACCTACATTAAACTCACGCTTTTGTATCCTTTTGTCATGCCATCTTTTAACTTTTTCTTTAAACAGTTTGGCATTCTCATAGGCCTGGGTTCTCCACTCATCAAGTGAGCTAATGTCAAATAGTCTCTTCTCACCGGCAAGTTTGAAATCATAATTGAGCTCTTTAATGGCCCAATATGCCTTATTTTCTAGTTCGAGAGGTAAGTGACATGCTTTTCCATAAACCATTTTATACGGAGACATACCCATAGGATTTTTATATGCAGTTCTATAGGCCCATAATTCATCATCAAGTTTCTTGGACCAATTCTTTCTAGATCTATTAATAGTCTTTTGCAAAATTAATTTAATCTCTCTATTACTCAGTTCTACTTGACCACTAGACTGTGGGTGGTATGGAGATGCAATTCTATGATTAACATCATACTTAGCAAGCATTTTACGAAAAGCACCATGAATAAAATGTGAACCACCATCAGTCATTAAGTATCTAGGGACTCTAAACCTCGGAAAAATAACTTCTTTAAGCATCTTAATAGAGGTGTTATGATCAGCACTACTAGTTGGAATAGCTTCTACCCACTTAGTAATGTAATCAACAGCAACTAAAATATGTGTATACCCATTAGAGGAAGGAAACGGTCCCATATAATCAAAGCCCCAAACATCAAATGGTTCAATAACAAGTGAATAGTTCGTAGGCATTTCTTGACGTCTACTAATATTACCAATTCTTTGACATTCATCACAAGACAAGACAAACCTACGGGCATCTTTGAAAAGAGTAGGCCAATAAAAACTGGATTGCAATACCTTATGTGCAGTTCTATCTCCAACGTGGTGTCCTCCATAAGCCTTGGAGTGACACTTGCGTAGGACCTGTTCCTGTTCATGCTCAGGTACACAATGTCTAATAACACCATCTACTCCTTCTTTATAAAGGTGTGGGTCATCCCAGAAGTAATGTCTTAAATCATAGAAAAACTTTTTCTTTTGCTGGTATGTGAAACTAGGTGGTATAAATTTAGCAACAATGTAATTAGCATAATCAGCATACCATGGAGCAGTACGAGAAGCATTTATGACAGCTAATTGTTCATCAAGAAAGCTATCATCAATAGGTAGTGGGTCATTAAGAACATTCTCTAACCTAGATAAGTTGTCTGCAACGGGGTTCCCAGCTCCCTTTCTATTAATAATATGCAAATCAAATTCTTGTAGCAAGAGAACCCATCTAATAAGTCTAGGTTTAGCATCTTTCTTTTCCGTAAGATATTTAATAGCAGCATGATCAGTTTGAACAGTTACTTTAGAATCAACAATATAAGGTCTAAACTTATCACAAGCAAATACAACTGCTAAAAATTATTTTCAGTAGTAGCATAATTTCTCTAGGCACTGTCTAGAGTCTTACTAGCATATTGGATAACATTTAATTTCTTATCAACTCTTTGTCCTAGAACAGCACCTACAGCATAATCACTAGCATCACACATAATTTCAAAGGGTAAATTCCAATCAGTGGCTGGACAATAGGTGCAGAAATCAAGGATTTCTTAAGTATTTCAAATGCTTCAACACAATCATCATCAAAGACAAAAGGAACATCTTTTTGTAAGAGATTAGTCAAAGGCCTAGAAATTTTTTAGAAGTCTTTAATGAACCTCCTATAAAAACCGCCATGACCTAGGAAACTTCTTATACCTTTATTGTCCTTAGGACACGGCATCTTTTCAATAGCATCAACTTCAGCTTTATCAACTTCAATACCTCTTTCAGAAATTTTATGCCCCAAGACAATACCTTCATTAACCATAAAGTGGCACTTCTCCCAATTCAATACGAGATTAGTTTCTTCACATATCTGCGAAACTCGATCAAGGTTGCTTAAGCAATCATCAAAAGAAGTTCCATATACGGAGAAATCATCCATGAAAACCTCAACAATCTTTTCACAAAAGTCAGAGAATATAGCAGTCATACATCTTTGAAAGGTAGCAGGTGCATTACATAAACCAAAAAGCATACGTCTATAAGCAAAGGTACCGAAATGGCAAGTAAAAGTGGTCTTTTCCTGATCCTCTTTTGACACAGGTATTTGTGAGAAACCAGAATAACTGTCTAGAAAGCAAAAATGTGTATGTTTGGATAATCTTTCTAGCATTTGATCAATAAAAGGTAAAGGGTAATGATCTTTTCTAGTAGCCTTATTCAATTTGTGGAAATCAATTACCATTCTATAACCTGTAAAAATTCTTTGTGGGATCAATTCATCTTTATCATTAGGAACAACAGTAATACCTCCCTCTTAGGGACACAATGGACAGGACTTACTTACTGACTATTAGCAACAAGATAAATTATACCTGCCTCCAGAAGCTTTAGTATTTCATTTCTTACCACTTCTTTCATCTTAGGATTTTACCGTCGTTGGTGCTCAACAACCGGTTTAGCATCTTTCTCTAGTTTTATTTTGTGTTGCATGGAGTGGGACTAATGCCCTTAAGATCATCAAGAGTATATCCAATAGCAGCACGGTGCTTCTTCAGAGTTTTCAATAATTTCTCTTCTTCCTGCTTTGAAAGGTTAGCACTAATAATAATAGGATATATCTTCTTTTCATCAAGATAAGCATATTTAAGAGTATCAGGTGATGGTTTAAGCTCAAACACGGGATCACCCTTGGGTGGAGGAGGATCATCTAAAATTTCAACAGGCAAGTTGTGTTTCAAAATGGGTCCCTGTTTAAAGAATACTTCATCTATTTCCCTTCTTTCATTCATAAACATATCATTTTCATGGTCTAGCAAATATTGTTCTAAAGGATCATTAGGAGGCACGGCAATAGAAGCAAGACCAATAATTTCATCTTTACTAGGCAATTCTTTATCATGGGGTTGCCTACGAAATTTAGCGAAATTAAAATAATGAGACATATCCCCTAAACCAACTGTAACAATATCCTTTTCGCAGTCTATCCTAGCATTAACAGTATCCAAGAAGGGTCTACCAAATATAATGGGACAAAAGTCATCTTATGGGGAACCAAGAACAAGAAAATCAGTAGGATATTTAACTTTCCCACACAAGACTTCAACATCTCTAACTGTGACGCCCGGATAATTAAGCTACAGTAATCCTCTGGTAATGATGCCACGTCACCATGATTACTATTGATAAACTCGCGTTGGTTCAAAACCGGTTCAAATTTCAAATTCAAATTAAAGTCCAAAACTCGAAGTTTTCAAACATGAAAGCTAAAATGTTCAAAGTGTGGCAAATAATCTCTGGTTATTTGTCATGTTGGAACCAACCTCTTTTGGATTCCCAAGTGCCCCTGGAAATTTATTTAGTGGTCTGCCAACATTTAAAATTGGCCTTTTCAATTTCTAAAAATGGTTAGACAACTCCTTTTGGTCTCAAACTTTTTGTGACTCTTGGAAATAATGTGCTTGAGTTATGTGCCAAGTTTCTTGTTCACCAAAATTCATTTACTACTTAAACTAAATGCAAAACAGAGGAGAAACAAATAAACAGAAGAGGAAAAGGAAAAATGAGTAGTGCTGCGGTGCACTTATGGCCTGCTGGCAATAGGCCGCCCAGCCCACGCCGGCTCCTTCCTTTCCCTGTTCATCAGAGGCGGGGTGGACGCTTGCACGCCGTCCATGGCGCCGTTGGGCACGCGTCGGCCATCCGGTGATCCCTCGCGGCGGATAAGGCCACCCCGTGGCCTTCGTCGAACCCTAGCTCCCCCAATTCCCCCTCGTCTCGATCTCTCCTCCCACGCTCGAGGCCGAACCACGCATCTCCATGGATCCGTCGATCACGTGGCCACCATGCTCCCCGGCGCTTGGGGGGATGTCCGTGAACTTCACCGCCGCCGTCTCTTTCACCTACGTGCATCAAATCGAGTAGGGAGGCCCTGTACGCTCGTCGCCGCGTCGTCTTCCTCACCTTTGGCCTCCGCGTCCTCTCCAAGCACCGGGATGAGCCGGATCGTCCCCGCAGCTCGCCTTCATCGTTGTCTTCTCCTGCTCCGACCACGAGCACCATCGCTTCGATGCGCGCCACCTCGTGTTCCTCCGGCGTCCCGGGGCCTTCTCGCCAACGGCAGTGAGCCCCTCCGTCATTCCCCTCCTTCCCCCTCTCGATTTCGTTGCCATAGCCATCGTTCCCAAGCTTGTGGCCGCACGACCGAAGCTCGTTCGAGCTGCCGTTCGCCGCAGCCGCCTAGTCCCCACGCCGGCCACGCCCGAGCCCCCGCGCTGCTCGCCGCCCAGCTGCAGTAGCCTCGTGCCACTGCCCGCCGCTCCGCTGCTGCTCCGGTGGCCTGCTGCTGCCATCCGCCCCGCCGCTGCAGTTGCTGCCTGCCGTGCGGCTCTGTTGCGCTCACGGCCGACCGCTGCCGCACCTACTCCGGCGCGCTCGCGCCTCGCTCTGCTTCTCCCCAGCCGTGTCGCCCGCCCGAGTAGCCCCCGGCCCGCGCCTCGCCTCGCCGCAGCGGACGCACTCGCGCGCTGATGCGTTGCTTCTGCATGCGGCCGCTGCCGCTAGCTGCTGCGTTGCTCGTTGACTAGCACTTTTTGCATCAACAAAACAGATAGCAAATCACTTCGAAAATAAATAAAAATGATGGGAAAGTTTGTACACTTGACCAATTCCATTTCAACTCACTGGAACAAGTCCATTAGGTGCATGGATTAATTGCTACAACAATGACAAAAGTGCATCTTCTGTTAATAGAGAAAACTGAAGAAACAGATTGCTAACTAAGCTAGTTTGGGGTTGTTTTTGGACTAGCTACGTGCACTCTTCATGCCATCAGATGGCATGGATTGGTAGTACTCTTGGAGTAGAGTAAATCATCTATAGGAATCATCCCCATTTGAGCTATGAATAACCCATTATAACCCTCACAAGTTGGCTAGTCAATAAACAGATGCTAAGACTTGGTAGAATTTCAGAAATTCTAGAAAACATTTAAAACTTCGGAAAATCATAGAATGTAAACCGTAGCTCGGATTGAAAAACTTTCTACATGAAAGTTGCTCAGAACGACGAGACGAATCGGAATACGCTCTCCGTTCATCTGTCACGCGTCCCTATCATAGAAAACATAAAACCTTCCGCCTCTGGTTCGTCTGTCCGAAAATGCCAAACTTCGGGAAAACTTTCCCGGATGTTTTCCCCTTTCACCTGTATCGTGTAGTGCCGCGTTAGAACACTCTTAGCGCTGTGTATTGCCATGTTTTGCCTTGTTTGCTCTGTATTTACTGTTTCTTCCCCCTCTTCTCTCCGGTAGACCCCGAGACCGCTACTGATGCCCCTGTGATCGACTACGTCACCAATGACCCCTCCTTCTTGTCTGAGCAACCAGGCAAGCCCCCCTTTGATCATCCCGATATCGCCCATTCCATTCTCTCATGCTTGCATTAGATTTTGCTACTATAATTGATTGCTCCTATTTTGATGCATAGCCTGCTTTTGTACCTGCTGTTGTACCTTACCTGCTTATCCTAAACTGCTTAGTATAGGTTGGTTAGTGATCCATCTGTGACCCCCACCATGTCCTTGTTGCCCCTGCTTCATCATCAACGACTCGATCAACATGATCGACGACCAGAGCCTGACACCTCACATCACATCACGCCCCTTTTGTTGCTCGACTCTACAGAGCTACTATCGAGTGCCGAGGGTGAGGCCTCACAACGCACTCCCGATGACAACTCTGTAGTGTAGCTATTTGGTCGTGGTCAATGAGGGTGGTTCCTCCTTCACCACTCCCAATACGGCTCTGTCGGGCAACCCCTCAAATGTGAACCTCGAGGGTGGTTCCTCTTACGTTCACCTTGATGATTACATCGAGTGGACTTCACTGGGGGTGATTCCTCGGGTTTTCCCCTTGATGTTTGGACACACGGTTACACGGACTTTACTTGAGACCATTGTTGAAGTCGGGTCGGCCCTGAGGGGTGCCCGCGAGTTGATGTGAAAGTCAGGCGGGCCCGTTGAGCACCCACGAGTTTTCTACGTGGCACGGCCGGGCATTCTGGGCCCTTGCCGTAAGTCCATGAGACGGGGCAACGGGGTCACATTATTGTGAATCTCTACTCGTCTCCGCAAGCCCCCAATGCACTAACAGGTTTGGGTGTTTGTTCTGAGTTGACCTTTGGCCTTTACGCACTAACCACCATGCGAGAATAGATATGGGCCTCGACGTCGCAGTATCAGCCGAAGCTTTGTCAGACGTCCAGTTCAGCATTGCGGCACGGTCGGTTCATGCTGGCCATCCGAGGAGGTGCTGGTATCCACCCTGCTCGCAATGACCCGGAGTGCAACGGGCGATGGTCCCAAGACCCCGGGGCACTTATGATGTAGACCGGCAGGGACCTCTCTGCTGAGCCTAGGTCGGGCTGCGACGTGTTGATCTTCCGAGGCCGGGCATTGACCCTAGAAAGGTGTGTCCGGCCAGAGTGATCGAGCGTGTTGGGTAATGTGGTGCACCCTTGCAGGGAAGATATATATTCGAATACCGTGTCCACGGTAATGGACATTCAGACTTGTATCCTGATCTTATATAACTAAAAATGGATACTTGAGACATGAGATGGATATGTGGCTCCGAGATTGCTTCTCGCAGGGAGACGAGGAAGGATCTCTGGGCGTTATTGTTACAACATGCTTGTTAATTATAAACTGCTATTCTTTACTCTTCTACGTACCGCAAGAGGCTTGGAGCTGCTTGAAGATGCTAGTCTTCGATCGGCTAGGCCTTCCCCTCTATTCTGGCATTCTGCAGTTCAGTCCACAGATACAGGCCTTCCATTTGATACCAATGCATACTTAGTATGGATCTGATGCTTGCGAGTACTTTGGATGAGTACTCACGGTTGCTTTGCTACCCCCTTTTCCCCTTCTTTCTTCTTTCCGGTTCATGCAACCAGATGGTGGTTCCCTGGAGCCAGATGCCACCGCCGACGGATACAACTACATGGAGGCCGCCGAAGGTCAGGAGTAGTTAGGAGGTCCCAGGCAGGAGGCCTTGCCTCTTCGATCGTTGTTGATGTTCGTGCTAGCCTTCTTAAGGCAATCCTTGTTTAACTTATGTCTGTTCTCAGATATTGTTGCTTCCGCTGACTCTTGTGTATCGAGCTATGTATTCGAGCCCTCGAGGCCCCTGGCTTGTAATATAAAGCTTGTATTATTTTGATTTGTGTCTAGAGTTGTATTGTGATATCTTCCCGTGAGTCCCTGATCTTGGTCGTACACATTTGCGTGCATGATTAGTGTACGGTTGAGTCGGGGGCGTCACAAGTTAGTATCAGAGCCGACTGCCTGTAGGATCCCCCTTTCCAACTCCTTGGCCGAAGTTGAGTCTAGTCTTTGAAAAACTAATTTACTAACATGGTTGTGTGGCTTACGTGCCCACGTCACCATTGGGTGGTATTAGGATCTTTTATTCCTTGTCTATACTCTGGGACTCTGACCTCTCTTCTATTCGGGTTAAATGATTTTGTTAACTCTAACTCTAGGTTCTCGTAAATTCTTTCTCCTGGAGAGCCCCTCACTCCAGATGATTGCTTGGTGCACCAGACGATTCTGAAAATACTCTCCGATGTTTTCCCGAGACCCTTGTACCCTTCGCCGTTGCAATCCTACCACCGATAAATCCTTATGAGTAACTACCTACATTGTCATTCATACCTTCATCCCCAATTGCTCTTGCTATTACAAGATGTCCTGAAATACTCTCGGTATTCCGAGAATCCTTTATGCTTACTGCCCTGCAGTTCCTTGCCGCATGAATACCCCTGTGAATAATTCCTCACACTTTTCGAGGATTTGTTGATTCCTAGTTGATCAAGTCATTCACAAGATACTTTGAAGTACTATCCGATCTCTCGGTAATCCTCTCCAACTATTGCTCTGCAAATACTTATCTGCTTGCAATATGGTTACTTCCATATGTCTAGCAATACTCATTAGCATCCTTTGTCATTGTAATTTCAAGCATTTGATTTGATTTGTTTGTGAATGCTCGCGATCATCAGTCCTAATTAGAATTCTTCTTTTCGGCTCAGACATCACCCCAGACATGAGCTGGTGTTCGACAAATCAAACCTTGATTGATTATTGATCTATGTCTATTCTACTTAATTGTCTTTGGTTAGAGCCTCTTCTTCTGATCCCCCGTTTTGGAAATCATAATTCCTTTGCATTCGAGCTTTGAATTAGTCAGTTGTTTCTATAATCTGATATCCTTACATTCGTTCTTCTTCTGGTTGAGTACCGATGCTCACATCAGATCCCTCGTGGACTACCAGATCATTTGTTGGGTTTTATCCGACAACGTCCTTCACATTCAGTAACCTTGTGAGCCTTTCCTAGGATACATAATGCCTTTGGTAAATTGTATCCCCGCTCTTGTCAACCATACTCTGCTTCCGGGCTTGAGTTATTTTACTCGTGAAGTTTGTGGTATATGTTCCTAAGATGCCCCTATGGGTTGAATCTATGTCTTCCCTAAATCCATGTGAATTCGAAGTTATACAGGTTATACTCTACTGGCTTTTCGTCAGGAAAAATTTCAACGCTACAACTTCTTCGAATGCGAGAAGTGAATGGAAAGTTGTACATTAGAGAAGTGGAAGTCGACCTTGAACCTTTGTGTTCATGCCCATGGACCCGATGTGGAACTTATCATGGAAGCTTCTTTTTATAATAATAACCCCCTTGTGATAAGTTCATCTTGTATCTTCGTTTGGTCCTTTGCAACCGTGGTTCCGACCATGATTGTTCTTCTTTGATCCCATTTCTTGGACAAGTTCAAGTACTTGACTTCTGCAGATCATTTCACATGTCCAACCTCTACTTTGATCTACCTTCGAGTTTTACCCTCTGGTACCTCAAGAATATCATGGAACTACGTAACTTCATATGAGTTCTTCATCAACTATTATTTCTCGCCGATTCAAATTTCACGGGTTCCGAGTTGATAGACACTCGAGAACACCGATAACTGATTCGAGTCTACACTTTCCTTTCCATTGTTTTGTTTAACCTTTCTTGTAACCTAACATATCTGAGCAGTGATAATTCCCTGCTTATGTATACACCTCGGTGTACAAACTCCTTCAGTAAGACCTTGTTACTATTGTTGATGACATTCCGGTAGCCACCGATGGACGAGAACTTTGCCTATTGGTCCGCTTCGCCTTGCGAGTAGGAAAATGGTTCTCTTCATCCCTCGCCCTTGGTACCAACGTTGTTGCCAACATAATTGACAGGCTATCCTCTGACCTGCCTTGCTATCTTGACCATGCAAAATGATTAGCGCATTCCTGCTTTTAACCCAGATAGTGGGCCCATAACTCACAGTTCCACAGGATCGAAACCTGACACTCCTATACATCCTTTTTTCTAAGTTATCCCTCGCACTTGGCTTCGTATGTAATTCAAGAGCCACATTCCTAGTGATCTATTCTGGTATCAGATGCAATACTTATTCCCATTGCTCTGAACCCCATTCACCCTCTATTTCAGGCAACGAACGATTGCCTACCCAGTTGAAGATTCTTATTGCAACTCCTTATTCTTGCTCTCGACGTCTTTCTTAAATTTCAACTCGAGAGATGCATCTATGCCACGTTCACTGAGATAGCCCCCAGGTACCTATCTTGTGTTGAGCTCCGTCCTTCTCGAGTCTTTCCCCCTTACTTCACCCCTTGAATCTCGGGACGAGATTTCTTGCAGTGTAGGAAAATTGTGACGCCCCGATAATTAAGCTACAGTAATCCTCTGGTAATGATGCCATGTCACCATGATTATTGTTGATAAACTCGCGTTAGTTCGAAACCGGTTCAAATTTCAAATTCAAATTGAAGTCCAAAACTCAAAGTTTTCAAACATGAAAGCTAAAATGTTCAAAGTGTGGCAAATAATTTCTGGTTATTTGTCATGTTGGAACCAACCTCTTTTGGATTCCCAAGTGCCCCTGGAAATTTATTTAGTGGTCTGCCAACATTTAAAATTGGCCTTTTCAATTTCTAAAAATGGTTAGACAACTCCTTTTGGTCTCAAACTTTTTGTGGCTCCTAGAAATAATGTGCTTGAGTTATGTGCCAAGTTTCTTGTTCACCAAAAATCATTTGCTACTTAAACTAAATGCAAAATAGAGGAGAAACAGATAAACAGAAGAGGAAAAGGAAAAATGAGTAGTGCTGCGGTGCACTTATGGCCTGCTGGCAATAGGCGGCCCAGCCCACACCGGCTCCTTCGTTTCATGTTCATCAGAGGCGGGGCGGACGCCTGCATGTCGTCCATGGCGCCGTTAGGCACGCGTCGGCCATCCGGCGACCCCTCGCGGCGGATAAGGCCACCCCGTGGCCTCCGTCGAACCCTAGCTCCCCCAATTCCCCCCTCGTCTCGATCTCTGCTCCCACGCTCGAGGCCGAACCACGCATCTCCATGGATCCGTCGATCTCATGGCCACCGTGCTCCCCGGGGCATGGGGGGATGTCCGTGAGCTTCACCGCCGCTGTCTCCTTCGCCTACGTGCATCAAATCAAGCAGGGAGGCCATGTACGCTCGTCACCGCGTCGTCTTCCTCACCTTCGGCCTCCGCGTCCACTCCAAGCACCGGGATGAGCCAGATCGTCCCCGCAGCTCACCATCGTCGTTGTCTTCTCCTACTCCGACCACGAGCACGGAGCACCATCGCGTCGATGCGCGCCAACTCATGTTCCTCCGACGTCCCCGGGCCTTCTTGCCAACGGCAGTGAGCCCCTCCGCCGTTTCCCTCCTTCCCCCTCTCGATTTCGTCGGCGTAGCCGTCGTTCCCAAGCTTGTGGCCGCACGACCGAAGCTCGTTCGAGCTGCCGTTCGCCGCAGCCGCCTAGTCCCCGCGCCGGCCATGCCCGAGCCCCCGCGCTGCTCGCCGCCCTGCTGCAGCAGCCTCGCGCCACTGGCCGCCGCGCCCACCGCTCCGCTGCTGCTGCTCCGGTGGCCTGCTGCTGCCATCCGCCCCGCCGCTGCAGTTGCTGCCTATCGTGCAGCTCCGCTGCGCTCACGGCCGACCACTGCCGCACCTACTCCGGCGCGCTCGCGCCTTGCTCTGCTTCTTCCCAGACACGTCGCCCGCCCGAGTAGCCCCCGGCCCGCGCCTCGCCTCGCCGCAGCGGACGCCCTCGCCCGCTGATGCGCTGCTTCTGCATGCGGCCGCTGTCGCTAGCTGTTGCGTTGCTTCTGCATGCGGCCGCTGCCACTAGTTGTTGCGTTGCTCGCTGCCTGCTGCTACTAGTGCAACGCTGCTACAGTAACATTCAGTTATTGTAGCAGTAGCTAGCTTTGTACTGCTGCTGCTCACTGACTAGCACTTTTTGCATCAACCAAACAGATAGCAAATCACTTCAAAAATAAATAAAAATGATGGGAATAGTTTATACACTTGACCAACTCCATTTCATCTCACTGGAACAAGTCCATTAGGTGCATGGATTAATTGCTACAACAATGATAAAAGTGCATCTTCTGTTAATAGAGAAAACTGAAGAAACAGATTGCTAACTAAGCTAGTTTGGGGCTGTTTTTGGACTAGCTACATGCACTCTTCATGCCATCAGATGGCATTGATTGGTAGTACTCTTGGAGTATAGTAAATCATCTATAGGAATCATCCCCATTTGAGCTATGAATAACCCATTATAACCCTCACAAATTGGCTAGTCAATAAACAGATTCTAAGACTTGGTAGAATTTCAGAAATTCTAGAAAACGTTTAAAACTTCGGAAAATCATAGAATTTAAACCGTAGCTCGGATTGAAAAACTTTCTACATGAAAGTTGCTCAGAACCACGAGACGAATCAGAAAACACTTTCCGTTCATCTGTCACACGTCCCTAGCATAGAAAACGTCAAACCTTCCCCCTCCGGTTTGTCTGTCCGAAAATGCCAAACTTGGGGAAAACTTTCTCGGATGTTTTCCCCTTTCACCTGTATCATGTAGTGCCACGTTAGAGCACTCCTAGCGCTGTGTATTGCCATGTTATGCCTTGTTTGCTCTGTATTTACTGTTTCTTCCCCCTCTTCTCTCCGCTAGACCCCGAGACCGCTACTGATGCCCCTGTGGTCGACTACGTCACCGACGACCCCTCCTTCTTGTCTGAGCAACCAGGCAAGCCCCCCTTTGATCATCCCGATATCGCCCATTCCATTCTCTCATGCTTGCATTAGATTTTGCTACTGTAATTGATTGCTCATATTCTGATGCATATCCTGCTTTTGTACCTGCTGTTGTACCTTAACTGCTTATCCTAAACTGCTTAGTATAGGTTGGTTAGTGATCCATCTGTGACCCCCACCTTGTCCTTGTTGCCCCTGCTTCATCATCGATGACTCAATCAACGTGATTGACGACCAGAGCCCGACACCTCACATCACATCACGCCCCTTTTGTTGCTCGACTCTACAGAGCTACTATCGAGTGCCGAGGGTGAGGCCTCACAACGCACTCCCGATGACAACTCTGTAGTGTAGCTATTTGGTCGTGGTCAATGAGGGTGGTTCCTCCTTCACCACTCCCGATACGGCTCTGTCGTGCAACCCCTCAAGTGTGAACCTCGAGGGTGGTTCCTCTTACGTTCACCTTGATGATTACATCGAGTGGAATTCACTGGGGTGATTCCTCGGGTTTTCACCTTGATGTTTGGACACACGGTTACACGGACTTTACTTGAGACCATTGTTGAAGTCGGGTCGGCCCTGAGGGGTGCCCGCGAGTTGATGTGAAACTCGGGCGGGCCCGTTGAGCACCCGCGAGTTTTCTACGTGGCACGGCCGGGCATTCTAGGCCCTTGTCGTAAGTCCATGAGACGAGGCGACGGGGTCACATTATCGTGAGTCTCTGCTCGTCTCCGCGAGCCCCCAATGCACTAACAGGTTTGGGTATTTGTTCTGAGTTGGTCTTTGGCCTTTACGCACTAACCACCGCGCGAGAATATATATGGGCCTCGATGTCGCAGTATCAGCCGAAGCTTTGTCAGACGTCCAGTTCAGCATTGCGGCACGGTCGGATCGTGCTGGCCATCCGAGGAGGTGCTGGTATCCACCCTGCTCGCAATGACCCGGAGTGCAACAGGCGATGGTCCCAAGACCCCGGGGCACTTAGGATGTAGACTGGCGGGGACCTCTCTGCTGAGCCTAGGTCGGGCTGCGACGTGTTGATCTTCCGAGGCCGAGCATTGACCCTAGAAAGGTGTGTCCGGCCAGAGTGATCGAGCGTGTTGGGTAACGTGGTGCACCCCTGCAGGGAAGATATATATTCGAATACTGTGTCCATGGTAATGGACGTTCAGACTTGTATCCTGATCTTATATAACTAGAAATGGACACTTGAGACATGAGATGGATATGTGGCTCCGAGATTGGTTTCTCGCAGGGATACGAGGAAGGATCTCTGGGCGTTATTGTTACAACATGCTTGTTAATTATAAACTGCTATTCTTTACTCTTCTACGTGCTGCAAGAGGCTTGGAGCTGCTTGAAGATGCTAGTCTTTGATAGGCTAGGCCTTCCCCTGTATTCTGGCATTCTGCAGTTCAGTCCACAGATACAGCCCTTCCATTTGATACCAATGCATACTTAGTATGGATCTGATGCTTGCGAGTACTTTGGATGAGTACTCACGGTTTCTTTGCTACCCCCTTTCCCCCTTCTTTCTTCTTTCCGGTTGATGCAACCAGATGGTGGTTCCCTGGAGCCAGATGGCACCACCGACGGATACAACTACATGGAGGCCACCGAAGATCAGGAGTAGTTAGGAGGTTCCAGGCACGAGGCCTTGCCTCTTCGATCGTTGTTGATGTTCGTGCTAGCCTTCTTAAGGCAATCCTTGTTTAACTTATGTCTGTTCTCAAATATTGTTGCTTCCACTGACTCTTGTGTATCAAACTATGTATTTGAGCCCTCGAGGCCCCTGGCTTGTAATATAAAGCTTGTATTATTTTGATTTGTGTCTAGAGTTGTGTTGTGATATCTTCCCGTGAGTCCCTGATCTTGGTCGTACACATTTGCATGCATGATTAGTGTACGGTCGAGTTAGGGGCGTCACACTAACAATCCCAGTTGGCGCAATAGTATCTCTATTGGTAAGTTTAATTGTAACATCAATACCTTCTATTTCAGCAGGTGCAATATCATGCATAATTTCTTTGTATAAGGAATGAGGTATTGCACTCGCACTAGCACCCATATCACATAAACCATGATAGCAATGATCTCCTATTTTAACAGAAACAACAGGCATGCCTACAACAGGTCTATGTTTATTTTTAGTATCAGGTCTAAATGAAATTCTAGCAGCTTCATTACAGAAGTAAATAACATGCCCATCAATATTATCGACCAAGAGATCTTTAACCATAGCAATACTAGGTTCAACTTTAATTTGCTCAGGGGGTGTAGGTGTTCTAGCATTACTCTTACGAACCACAGTTGAAGCTTTAGCATGACCCTTTATTCTAACAGGGAAATATGGTTCCTCAATATAAGTGGTAGGAACAATAGGATCAACATTAGTGATAGTCTTTTCTTCAACTTTAATAGGTTCAACTACTTTTACTTCAATGGGAGGATGATATTTAAACCACTTATCCTTAGGGAGATCAACATGAGTAGCAAATGATTCACAGAAAGAAGCTACTATCTCAGAGTCAAGTCCATATTTAGTGCTAAATTCATGAAAAGCATCGGTATCCACAAAAGATTTAACACAATCAAACTTAGGTGCTATACCTGACTCCTTACCTTCGTCGAGTCCCCAATCTTCAGAGTTGTGTTTAATTCTTTCCAATAAATCCCATTTGAATTCAATAGTCTTCATCATAAAAGAACCAGTACAAGAAGTATCGAGCATGGACCGATTATTGAGAGAAAGCCGAGCATAAAAATTTTGAATAATAATTTCTCTAGAGAGCTCATGATTGGGGCATGAATATAACATTGACTTAAGCCTCCCCCAAGCTTGAGCGATACTTTCTCCTTTGTGAGGCCAAAAATTATATATATAATTACGATCACGATGAACCAGATGCATAGGGTAAAACTTCTGATGAAATTCCAATTTCAATCGGTTGTAGTTCTATGATCCAATATCATTGCATAGCCTAAACCATGTCAATGCCTTTCCCTTCAAAGATAAAGGAAGACCTTCTTCTTGATAACATCCTCGGGCATACCTGCAAGCTTAAATAATCCACAAACTTCATCCACATAGATTAGGTGCATATCGGGATGTAATATTCCATCTCGTGTAAAAGGATTAGCTAGCAGTTTCTCTATCATACCTGAAGGAATTTCAAAGTAAACATTTTCAGTAGGTTTAGTAGGTTGAGGAGAAACTCTTTGCTCTACTGGTCGGGGTGAAGATACCCTGAACAAGCCCCTCAAAGGATTATTTTCCATAGTAACAAGTGACAGTAAATTTCAGCAAACTATATAAATTTTTCCTTACCAAATTCCACCTACCAAAGGCGCTTCACTCCCCGGCAACGGCGCCAGAAAAGAGTCTTGATGACCCACAAGTATAGGGGATCTATCCTAGTCCTTTCGATAAGTAAGAGTGTCGAACCCAACGAGGAGCTGAAGGAAATGACAAGCAGTTTTCACTAAGGTATTCTCTACAAGCACTGAAATTATCGGTAACAGATAGTTTTATGATAAGGTAATTCGTAACGGGTAACAAGTAACAAAAGTAAACAAGGTGCAGCAAGGTGGCCCAATCCTTTTTGTAGAAAAGGACAAGCCTAGACAAACTCTTATATAAAGGAAAGCGCTCCCGAGGACACATGGGAATTATCGTCAAGCTAGTTTTCGTCATGCTCATATGATTCGCGTTCGTTACTTTGATAATTTGATATGTCGGTGAACCGGTGCTTGGGTACTACCCTTCCTTGTACAAGCATCCCACTTATGATTAACCCATCTCGCAAGCATCCACAACTACGAAAGAAGAATTAAGGTAAACCTAACCATAGCATGAAACATATGGATCCAAATCAGCCCCTTACGAAGCAACGCATAAACTAGGGTTTAAGCTTCTGTCACTCTAGCAACCCATCATCTACTTATTACTTCCCAATGCCTTCCCCTAGGCCCAAATAATGGTGAAGTGTCATGTAGTCGACATTCACATAACACCACTAGAGGAAAGACAACATACATCTCATCAAAATATCGAACGAATACCAAATTCACATGACTACTTATAGCAAGACTTCTCCCATGTCCTCATGAACAAACGTAACTACTCACAAATCATATTCATGTTCATAATCAGAGGGGTATTAACGTGCATAAAGGATCTGAACATATAATCTTCCATCGAATAAACTAACTAGCATCAACTACAAGGAGTAATCAACACTACTAGCAACCCACAGGTACCAATCTGAGGTTTTGAGACAAAGATCGGATACAAGATATGAACTAGGGTTTGAGAGGAGATGGTGCTGGTGAAGATGTTGATGGAGATTGACCCCCTCCCGATGAGAGGATCGATGGTGATGATGATGGTGACGATTTCCCCCTCCCGGAGGGATGTTTCCCCGGCAGAACAGCTCCGTCGGAGCCCTAGATTGGTTCCGCCAAGATTCCGCCTCCAGGATTCCAGCTGCCGGCATTCTCCCTCTTCATGTAAACCTTGTTAAATAAGAGAGAAAAGGCATAAGTATTGTGACATAATGTGTAATAACAGCCCATAATGCAATAAATATCGATATAAAAGCATGATGCAAAATGGACGTATCAGAAGCCCTCCATGATCGAATCCCCCTCCGGCAGGATGCCGGAAAAGGCCCCTAGATGGGATCTCACGGGAACAGAAGGTTGCGGCAGTGGAAAAGTGTTTTCGTAGATACTTTTGGTGGTTTGGGAATATATGTGAATATATAGGCCCAAGAATTAGGTCAGGGGAGTCACAAGGGGCCCACAAGGCAGGGGGCGCGCCCTACCCCCCTGGGTGCACCCTCCCCCCTTGTGGCCACCTCGTGGCTCTTCCGACTTGATCTCCAAGTCTCTGTGGTGTCTTCAGGTCCAAGAAAAATCATCGCGAAGGTTTTATTCCGTTTGGACTTCGTTTGGTATTCCTTTTCTGTGAAACTCAAAAACAAGGAAAAAACAGAAACTGGCACTGGGCTCTAGGTTAATAGGTAAGTCCCAAAAATAATATAAAATAGCATATAAATGCATATAAAACATCCAAAACAGATAATATAATAGCATGGAACAATCAAAAATTGTAGATACGTTGGAGACGTATCACTCCGTGGTGCTCAAAACACTTTTGGAGCCCCGGTTCTAAGTTGTAAAGCATGGCACACTGAACTATCGAGTAGTCATCATTCCACGTTTGCCAGGCGTTCACAACGTCTAGATTAGTGGGAGCGGGTTTGTCACCTAGCGGTGCATCAAGGACATAATTCTTCTGTGCAGAAATGAGAACAATCCTCAGGTTACGGACCGAGTCCGTGTAGTTGCTGCCATCATCTTTCAACTTAGCTTTCTCTAGGAACGTATTAAAATTTAGGGGAACGGTAGCACGGGCCATTGATCTACAACATAGATTTGCAAAACTATTAAGACTAAGTTCATGATAAATTAAGTTCAATTAATCAAATTACTAATGATCTCCCACTTAAATTAACATCCTTAATTTATCTTAGTGATACATGATCTAAATCAACTAACCCATGTCCGATCATCACGTGAGATTGGGTAGTCATCAATCGTGAACATCTCTATGTTGATCATATCTACTGTATGACTCATGCTCGATCTTTCTGTCTCTAGTGTTCCGAGACCATGTCTGTACATGCTAGGCTCGCCAAGGCTCGTCAAGTTTACCCCAAGTATTCTGCTTGTGCAAAACTGGCTTACACCTGTTGTATGTGAACGTAGAGTCTATCACACCCGATCATCACGAGGTGCTTCGAAGCGACGAACTTTAGCAATGGTGCATACTCGGGGAGAACACTTTTATATTAAAATTTAGTGAAGGGATCGTCTTATAATTCTACCGTCGTTCTAAGCAAAATAAGATGCATAAAGGATAAACATCACATGCAACCAAAGTATGTAACATGATATGGCCATCATCATCTTGTAGTTTTGATCTTCATCTCCAAAGCATCGTCATGATCTCCATCGTCACCGGCTCGACACCTTGATCTGCATCGTTGCATCGGGGTTGTCTCGCCAACTATTGCTTCTACAACTATTGCTAACGCATAGCGATAAAGTAAAGCAATTACATGGCGCTTGCATTTCATACAATAATTAAGAGACAACCCTAAGTCTCCTTCCGGTTGTCGATATTACAAAACATGATCATCTCATACAACATCGTATATCACATCACGTCTTGACCATATCACATCACAACATACCCTACAAAAACAAGTTAGACGTCCTCTTTTTGTTGTTGCAAGTTTTACGTGGCTGCTATGGGCAACTAGGAAGAACCGCTCTTACCTACGCAAAACCACAACGGTGATTATCAAGTTTGCTGTTTTAACCTTCTTCAAGCACCGGCCGTAGACAAATTTGATTCAACTAAAGTAGGAGAAACAGACACCCGCCAACCACTTTATGCAAAACAAGTTGCATGTCAGTCGGTGGGACCGGTCTCATGCACGTGGACATGTAAGGTTGGTCCGGGCCGCTTCATCCCACAATACCGCTGAATCAAAATAAGACGTTGGTGGTAAGCAGTATGACCATCACCGCCCACAACTTCTTTGTGTTCTACTCGTGCATATCATCTACGCATAGACCTAGCTCATGATGCCACTCATGGGGAATGTTGCATGGAAAACAAAAAAAATATCTACGCACATGCAAGATCTATCCATGGAGATGCATAGCTACGAGAGGGGAGAGTGTGTCTACGTACCCTCGTAGACCGTTAAGCGGAAGCGTTTATCAATGCGGTTGATGCAGTCGAACACCTTCAGATCCAACCGATCAAGTACCGATCGTACGGCACCTCCGCGTTCAGCACATGTTCAGCTCGATGACGTCCTCGCCATCTTGATCCAGCAAGACGGGTGAAGTAGTAGATGAGTTCCGGCAACATGATGGCGTGGTGACGGTTGTGATGCAACTATCTCTGCAGGGCTTCGCCGAGCACTACGAAAATATGACTGAGGATGAACTAGAGGGAGACGGGCGCCGCACACGGCTAGGGAATCGTGGTGTGTGTTGCCCCTCTACCTCCTCTCATATATATAGGTGGAGGGGGAGAGGAGGCAGCCCTAGGGCGCCCCCAATTGGCCGGCGGCTGCCCTAGAGGCCTGCCTAGCCGACCCCCCCCCCCCCCCTCCATATATGGACATGGGGGAGGAAAGGGGGGCTGGCTGCCTTAGGGGCGCCTCCCCCTTCCTTTCATCCCTCCTTGGTGAATGGGTAGGGGTGGAGGGGTGTGCCAGCCCCCTTGTGGGCTGGTGTGCTTCCCCCCCTTTGGCCCATAAGGCCCACCACTTACCGGTGGCTCTCCGATGAATACCCGGTACATCCCGAAACCTTTCCGGTGACCAAATAGCATCATCCTATATATCAATCTTTACCTCCGGACCATTCCGAAGCTCCTCGTCATGTCCGTGATCTCATCCGGGACTCCGAACAACATTCGGTCACAACCTCACAT
Organism: Triticum aestivum; assembly: GCF_018294505.1. Lineage (NCBI taxonomy): Eukaryota > Viridiplantae > Streptophyta > Magnoliopsida > Poales > Poaceae > Triticum > Triticum aestivum. The sequence goes on from NC_057796.1 coordinate 194,232,137, forward strand.
AACTCATATAATACTATATCATCAACGAACGTTAAGCGTGCGGACCCTACGGGTTCGAGAATGATGTAGACATGACCGAGACGCCTCTTCGGTCAATAACCAATAGCGGGACCTAGATGCCCATATTGGTTCCTACATATTCCACAAAGATCTTTAGCGGTCAAACCTTTATGACAACATACGTAATTTCCTTTGTCTGTGGGTATGTTACTTGCCTGAGATTGGATCGTCGGTATCTTCATACCTAGTTCAATCTCGTTAGCGGCAAGTCTCTTTACTCATTCTGTAATACATAATCTTGTAACTAACTCCTTTACTCACTTTGCTTGCAAGCTTCTTGTGATGTTGTATTACCGAGAGGGCCCAGAGATACCTCTCCGATACACGGAGTGACAAATCCCAATCTTGATCCATGCCAACTTAACAAACACCTTCGGAGATACCTGTAGAGCATATTTATGATGACCCAGTTACATTGTGACATTTGATAGCACACAAGGCATTCCTATGGTATCCGGGAGTTTCATGATCTCATGGTTGAAGGAATATGTATTTGACATTAAGAAAGCAGTAGCAATAAATTGAACGATCATATGCTAAGATAACGGATGGGTCTTGTCCATCACATCATTCTCCTAATGATGTGATCCCATTATCAAATGATAACTCATGTCTATGGTTAGGAAACCTTAACCATCTTTGACCAACGAGCTAGTCTAGTAGAGGCTCACTAGGGACACCATATTTCTTTATGTATTCACACATGTATTTAAGTTTCCGGTCAATACAATTCTAGCATGGATAATAAAATTTTATCATGAATAAGGAAATATAATAATAACAACTTTATTATTGCCTCTAGGGCATATTTTCATCATTAATATTCTCTGAAGTTCTACCGACCACCCATACAACTCTATGCACACTAACTTTCTCTTTACCTAGAACAAGAAATAAAATTGCTTTGTGAGAATAAAAAGATAGCTTCGCATGATAATAAAGAGTTGGTTGTTGATTAATAAAAGTATAATAAAGAAGAGAGTTTTGGAAAATAATGAGAAAATTATTGTCCCTAGGCAATTGAATATGACACGATAGTGATACTTATCATACATATGAGGGAGAGGGTTAAGCTAACATATTGTTCGTACTTGGATCACATGTTCTTATGATTGGAACTCTAGCAAGCATCCGCAACTAATAAAGATTCATTAAGGTAAAACCCAACCGTAGCATTAAGTTAAAAGTCCCCTTTCATCCCATATGCAACAACTCACGAACTCGGGTTTAAGCTTCTAGTCACTCCTGCAACCCACTATAAGAAAATCATTAACATATTGCACCACCCTACATCGTGGATCCCACATGCTTGCACGACACAACGGGACCATAGGAGAACACCATAATAACAAGCAACTCATATCTACCATACCGTACCACAATTAGCCCATAGAACAAAAAGAAACTACTCGAACATAATAGAGGTGCAACAAACCATTGGATAATAATATATAACATAGAGCACCATGTTCAAGTAGAGATTATGGCGGGGTGAGAGAGGATACACCACTGCTCGGAGAGGGAGAAAGATGGTGATTACGGCGGTGAAGTTGTTGGAGTAGATCGCCGTCATGATGGTTCCCTCGGCGATGCTCCGGCGCCACTGGGAGAGAGGCCCCCTCCTTCTTCTTCTTCTTGCTTGGATTTCCCCCTAGATGAGAGAAGGTTTCCCCCTCTGGTCCTTACACTACTGGAATCAGGATCTTTGTCGTCAGCCAGCTGACGGCAAAGAAGGTCTTTGCCATCAGCTTACAGAAAACTGAGGGCAAAGAAAGAGCTGACGGCAAAGACCTTCTTTGCCGTCTGCTAGAAGACGGCAAAGAGGGTGGGTGGCCCACTAACGAGAACAGAAAGTGGTCGTTTTAACGGCTATTTCCCCCCGGCCCCACCCCACTAGCTAGGCTCTTTATCGTCTGCTAGCAGAAGGCAAAGAGCTGTGACCTAGGGGCTAGCGCCCGCGCCCCACCCCTCTCTCTCTCCCCCCTCACCTCACCCGCGCCGCCGCCCCCGTGCCCGAGCCGCCCTGCTCCGCCGCCCCCGACCCCCACGGCCCCCGCCGCCCCGGCGCCGTGCGCCTCCTCCACCACCGCCGGAGCCAAGGTGAACTTTTTTTTTGTTTTTTTCTACTGTTCTTTGCTGTTTAGGTTTAGGTGTTATTAATAGGTTTAGGTTAGTGCTAGGTTTACGTTTAGATAATTAGAAGAAGAAAGTTGAAAAAAGGAAGAATAAGTAGAAGAAGATGGAAAAGGAAAAAAGGAAGAGGGTCGTGGATCGCCGGTCACCGAGGGGATAGATGGTGGAGCCAGTGGGTCCCACCTCCCGCCGGTCCCAACGCCGTCGCCCATGCCGAGAATCCCCCGGTCCGAGTGCTGACCCGTCGACCATGTGTCGCCATACCAGAGGGCGCCCGGGGACGAGCGGGTTAGGGGGTTCCTCAACATCGATGGAACCCTAAATAGCAAGTACCGTCAGTGCGAGATACATGTGTCCGTCGGTGTCGAACACTACATCCACGTCCCACAAGTGATGCCGGCGTCCGGTGTCCCACAACAACAGTTCTCGGGGTCGATGGCGGTCGAACACCTATGCGAATTTGTCTTGCAGCCTCTGCGGTGACAATTAAAAGCCAAGTGTTGAAACTTGAAACACCCAAACTGACTCAAGTCGGTTTGGTTGTTTGCAGTTTCGAAACTTGGCTTTAATCCTCATCGCAGAGGCTGCCAGACAAATTCACCAAGGTGTTTGACCGTCATCGGCCCTCAGAACTATTGCTACGCGTGGGACGTCGGGCGTCGGCGTCACTTGTGGGATGTGGATCTAGTGTTCAACGCCGAGCGCCACATGTATCTCGCACCTATGATACTTGCTATTTAGGGTTCCATCGACAACGAGGAACCCCCTAACCCGCTCGTCCTGTTGTAAATATTTAGTTAGGTTGACGAAAAAACAATATTGCAATGTTACTCATCTTTCGATTTAAATGTGCAGTTTTTTCGTCGCTGCGAGGGTCTAGTGTTCGACGAGCTCCGCCCCTGCGTTCGTTGGTGAGCAAAAATGACATATCCTCCTCCCCCCTTCATTTGCTCTGTTCCGGTCTTCGTGCCGATGAAACTTGCTAGCTATAGGTGTCTTCAATCATCAGTATGCGTGACCACTATGTGTCTCCCGTTTGAAAGGGTTACATCTATAAATATGCATGCATTTGCATATTTATAACCGTGATTCTTTCGAATTGTCCAACTTATCCATGGACAGCCCGAGTATGTGTAGATTGGGTTCGTTTTCCCATATGCTCTGCTCCGGATCCGATGCAGAATTTCGTCAGTGCCTCCCTGTTGTTCTCCGGGTACACATCCTCTCTGCTTATTGCCGAGATGTGTATTAGGAGAACAGCGGGGAGGTGCTGACAAAATTTTGCGTTGGATCCGGAGCAGAGCATGGGAAAACGAACCCCATCTACACATACTCGGGTGGGATTAGGACCTATCTTTACCTATTAGCGTCTAGGTTGCATGGACGTAATAAACGTGACAAACTCCATTAACTGATGAATATATACATGTTGATTTATATATATATTTCTTATGTGTCCAGTAGCTAGGCAAGATGAGTGATCGTGCATGGATGTACACCGGTCACACTAGTCAGAAAGACATGACCATTGAATGGTTAACAACAACCAAGGGGTTTCTGAGAGCCGCATTTGCAAATGGCCAGAGGACAACCTGGTGCCCCTGTGCCGGGTGCAACAATTGGCACAAGAGGACAGAGGATGAAATGGGCAAACACCTGCAGAAGAGGGGTTTTACGCCAGATTATACGGTGTGGACATTTCATGGCGAGTCTGACCAATGTGCCAGAGCTGAGGTGCTTCTTCGTCACACCGACGAGCATGGTACCGGGATGGAAGACATGGTGCAAGACTTTGATGATGCTTGGGACTCGGACGATGAGATGGAGGAATCTACAGAGGCCTTCAATGAAATGTTGGAGTCTTCAAAACGTCCTCTCCACGAGCACACTGAGCTTTGTCAGCTGGATGCCATCTCACAAATAATGGCTCTGAAGGCTCAGTTCAACATGGGCAGAGAATGCTACGACGCGATGGTGACCTTATTTGGACGTTTTCTACCCAAAGGCCATGTACTACCTGCAAACCTGTACCAGTCAGACAAAATCCTCCGTTCTCTTAAGATGCCCTATGAGAAGATACATGTCTGTGAGAAAGGATGTGCCTTATTTAGGCTTCAGTATGCGGACTTGAACTATTGTCCCATTTGCAAGTCATCCGGGTATGTTGTGGTAGATAACGGTATGGGTGAGAAGACGCAGACCAAAATCCCCGTTAATGTTCTTCGGTATATTCCAATCGTACCAAGACTTCAACGTATTTTCATGGTCGAAGAGACAGCCAGAGAGATGACATGGCACAAAACGGGCAAAAGAACCCAACTAGATGCAGATGGGAAGTTGATGATGGTGCACACATCGGACGGTGAAGCGTGGAAGCATTTCGATGCATTACATGATGACAAAGCGGCACATCCAAGTCATCCTCGAGTCGCCATCAGCATGGATGGGTTCAGTGTGTTTGGTCTGACGGCAGCCCAATACAGTTGTTGGCTCGTATTTGTCATTCCACTCAATCTCCCCCCCCCCCCCCGGACAGATTATGCAAAGAAAGAACATTTTCCTGACATTGATAATTCCAGGGCCCAACTATCTGGGGAAGAATATGAATGTGTACATGCAGCCGCTGAAGGACGAATTGCAAGAAGCCTGGGATAATGGGTTCAAGAATACGACGCCTTTAGCAAACGGAACTTCATAATGCGTGTCTGGTACATGTACTCGACGCATGACTTGCCGGCGTATGCGCTATTCGTTGGCTGGTGTGTGCATGGAAGGTTCCCGTGCCCCACATGCAAGGGAGCTCTTCAGTTTCGTTGGCTTCAGGCCGGTCACAAGTTTTCTTGCTTCGACTTACATAGACAGTTCCTGGATCCTCGCCATAAGTTCAGGAAAGACAAGCAGAACTTCATCAAAGGTAGAGTTGTCAAAAACTCTGCACCACCTCCGTTGACAGGCCAAGAGACCCTGGATCAGTTAAACGCTCTCGAGCCAGATCCAGAGCGTCCAGGGTATTTCAAGGGGTATAATTCGGAACACGCTTGGACTCACAAGACATGCTTGTGGGATCTGCCTTACTTCAAAGACCTCCTTTGCCCACACAACATCGACGTGATGCACACTGAGAAGAATATCGCCAAGGCACTTTTCGGTACATTGTTCGGCATAGATGGGAAGTCAAAGGATAATACTAAGGCTAGAGTCGATCAGGAGGCGCTATGTCATAGACCGTTACAAAACATGCAACCACCGAAAGGAAGCAGAACTGAACAAAGCCAAAGGCATGGTTCAATCTTCGAGGGCCGGCTATGAGAAAGCAGTTGATTTTCCCTGATCGGTATGCAGCGAATCTAAAGAGGGGAGCGAGTCTTGATAAATTGAAGATATTTGGTCTCAAGAGTCATGATTGGCACATATGGATTGAGCGGGTAATGTCGGTGATGTTGCGTGGCTTCATCCCTGAAGATGAATGGCTAGTACTGGCAGAGGTGAGCTATTTCTTCTGTGTTCTTTGTGCGAAAGAATTATCGCCTGGCCTGCTAGAAGAAATGGAAGAGTTGGCGTAGGAGTTGATCTACAAGTTAGAGAAGATCTTTCCTCCGGGCTTCTTTAATCCAATGCAGCACTTGATTTTGCATCTCCCAACTGAGGCAAGATTGGGGGGCGTGCAAAATCGTTGGTGCTATGCAACTGAGAGGATGCAGAGGACGCTTCGAGCAAAATGTAAAAATAAACATAGAATTGAAGCATCGATGGTCGAGGCATTCATTACTGAGGAGGCGGCAAACTTCGTGACAGCACACTACGAAGCCAAAAAATCATCATTGGCATAATCCGAAGCCTCGGTACAATGCTGGCGACCCTAAAAAGGGTGGATCCAACCTCAGCCTATTCAAAGGGGATCTGGCACTAGCCGATGCTTCTAATTCCTTAACGTTGGATTTCAAAGAATGGCAGACCATTTCATTGTATATCTTCAACAACCTAACAAAAGTGCGGCCGTACATCGAGTAAGTTCTCGGTACATTTTTCGCAACTTCTAATTCCTTTGAACTGCTCTTATTCCCGAATAAATTTGATACAGTCGATACGTCGCCAAATTCTCGTATGGAGCGGTGATCCAAAAGGATTCCGTCGAAGAGTATGAGCTTCTGGCAAAGCATGGAGGCGGCTATTCCAGTTTCATCTCTTGCTTCAAACAAACGGTAATCTCCATTAGATCATTTCATTTCTTCATCTAATTTGTGGCTAATGCAACAATTCCTTTCATATTAAACTTGTAGCTAATTCAGAGTTTATGGACGCCGAATTGAGACAAGTCGCTAATGGTTTTGACTTTAAGGTCCATTCATTTGACAAATACGACAGCAACGGGTATCGCTTTCGTACCTATGGCAAAGAGCTATCTATGGCCGACCGAAAGTCTACAAATTGTTGTGTCTCTGCTATCGGCGAAGGAGATACCGAGTATTATGGAAGAGTTGAAGCAATTTATGAACCTCAATTCTATGGTGCAAACCCACCAAATGTCGTAGTCTTCAAATGTTATTGGTTCCAGCCGAAGGAGACTTGTCGTGGAATTGTCACGGCAGATGTCCTCGAGCTAGGACTTAGTCGTGGAGCCATCGCAGCTAGGAAGCTTGAAGGGGTTAATGCGGGACAAGGAACACGAGGGTTTATACTGGTTCGGCCCCTTACGGTGAAGGTAAAAGCCTACGTCCAGTTTGAGGTGGTATTGATTAGGGTTACGATCACCAGGGAGCTAAATGCTATGCCCGGCTCTCGATGAGATTGTTCTTGTCCCTAAACCGCTGCCGAGTCGTCCCTTTATATAAGGAGGCTGACGCCCTGCGGCTCTCAGAGTCCCGGCCGGCTCATAAGAGTGTCCGGCTCGGACTCTCAACTATACTTGCCGTACACTACAAGTTCTACCATAATAATGATTGTAACTACGGGCCTTAAGCCATATCCGGGTCTTAAGCCCATCTCCGGCCCATCGTCTTCAAGCTTGGCCCCGGGCTTCTGGCAACGACCATAGAGTAACCCGGCCCCTCCTGGCGGGTGACTCTAAGGTCTATATCCTCAACATTAGGCCCCAGATTGATTTGAGCCGGCTCATGTCAATCTTTCAATTCTTCGACAGAAAAAATCTCTGGCTTACCATTTATGTGAAGGCCATAACCCGGTGTAACGTCATCCTCTAGACTCCGGATAATCCGCCGTGACGTCATCTTCCATTAAGCCCGTTTTTTACTCCGCTAGATCCGCAACGGATCTTTGCTTTTACTGTCATCCCGAAAATCGAGGCGTCGTGGGGGGAGATAACCACGCCACGGTCTCCTTGATTCTCGCGCCCGCTTTATGAGCTCGCCTTATAAATAGGCCGGCCCGACGGGCTTCTCTGCCACTCTTCTTCCTCCTCGCACCGCTGCCTCTCTGCCTGAGCTCGCACTCCGCCGCCGTCGTCTCGCCTCCGGTCTTCATCAACCTTGGCCGCTGCATCACCCTGACTCGGACCAGACAAACAGCGGCGACCCCCGCACCTTTTCAGCTCCGGTAAGTCCTCACTACCCCGTAGAGCAGATCTGCAGTAGGGTTCATCCACGTTCTTCGTGTTCGTCACCATTGCCCGCAAGTTTCAGTAGTTCTCCTAGTTACTGCCCCTGCTTGATCTTAGTCCTGCATAGAACTAGTGCGGTGGTTGTTTAAGATCCATTCACACGCAAGTAGCCTTCCTTGTACTGCATAAGGACTTTGTTCGAACCCAAGAACTCCCTCACTGCTGTTTCTAGGTCTAGAAATTTTTTCTTTTGCCCGACCATTTTGATCCAAAAAAGTTACTGCAATATGTGAAACCTGTTTTACCACACTTAGTAAAAACTGCAACCATTGAATCTTGGCGGCTTACAATTCCGGTTTAAAGAAACCACGCGACGTAGAATCTTCCGGCTTAAAGGAAACCATGCTTCGTAGAATCCTCCGGCTTAACTGTGATAAGGCCGTAGATAATCAATTTATTCTGAATGCCCCTGCGGCTTAAATAACCCACTATACTTGAGTATATACCATTAGTCCCCTTCATAAGCCGCCACCTTAGTTTTGAATTGTAGATCTCCGGCTTATAATTAACCCGGACATTTTTTTCCTTTCTGTCATAGACTGCCGACTTTCACCATGCCTCCCAAAGCTCCCATTACTTGCAACTGGATGAGGTCCAACATGACCAACGAGACCCTAGCTGATTTTGTTAAGTCGGGATATCTGCCCAAGAAAGACCTCATGTCCTACCGTGCCCCTGACCCGTCAGAAGAGAGGCCACAGCCAAAGGATGGGGAGGTAGTGATTTTTGCGGATCACATGAGCCGGGGCTTCGCACCGCCCGGCTCAAAGTTTTTTAGGGACGTGCTCAACTTCTTCGACTTGCGGCCCCAAGATATAGGACCCAACTCAGTGTCCAACATCTGCAATTTCCAAGTCTTCTGCGAGGTTTACCTTGGAGAAGAGCCTAGTCTGCTGCTCTTCAGAGAGCTGTTTTACTTAAACCGTCAGAATGAGTGTGCCAATGGACCAAGTCTGGAGTTAGGTGGCATCTCCATCCAGCGGCGTAGGGACTGTCTTTTCCCTTACGCAGAGCCACCGAGCCACCCAAAGGATTGGAACATGACTTGGTTCTACTGCCAAGATACGTCCCCGGCTGATGAAAGCCCGCTGCCCGGCTTTCGCCCAACACGCCTAGAGCCGACTCACCCACTGTCGGACAAACTGACTCAAGCGGAGCGCCAGCCTCTGCTCCCAACTATCAACAAGATCAAGGCTCTCCTGGGCAATGGTCTGAACGGAATCGACCTAGTCCGGGTCTGGATCTCATGGCGGGTGATCCCATTAAGCCGCCGCCCCGGCTTAATGTGTGAGTACACAGGACGAAAGGATGACCCTCAGAGACACAGCCGCAATGATCTCCCAGAAGACATTGCAGAAGAGATGACGAAGGCTCTTTTAAACGAGAGCCTGGCAGACTGCGGAAGGACCGGGTTAGCCCCCTTCTGCAAGATCAACCCAGCCCCAGCGGTAAGCCGCTGACTTTAACTTATTATCCTCTTCTGCATATAACTTTCATCTGAACCGTTGTAAGAATTCACCATTGTATTTTTCAGGCTGATGATAAGTTCTGGCGGGTCAAATATGACCATGAGGCGGCCAAGAAGGCCAGGAAGGCAAAGAAAGCCGCCAAGAAAGCCGCCCCTCGCAAAAAAGGAAGCAGGCCTACTGCTTCGGAGCAGATGCAATTAAGCGACAGCTCCGAGTCAGAGGTAACCCCTAAGCCATTAAATTCTTGCTGTATTTGTTATTTGTTGCTGTTTGCCTTATCAACACTTGCTCATTGACAGGATGACACCGGCGCCAGTAACCCGGTTGTTGAAGAGGTAACGTCACTTTCCTCCGACTCGGAGCCCTTGCCCCAGCTGAAAGTCCGAAGGGTAACCCGGAAAGTAAGCTTTTCACATCCTTTAGCTTATCAAGACCCTCAATTTATTTTGAAGCGACAGGTTCATGAAAGCCGGCGTCACACCCGGACCAACAAGGACACCGACCTCTCCGCCGGGTTACCCGACGCAACAAGGAAGCGCCGAACTGAGTTTTTTCCCACTTGTACCCTTTTCATCCGTTGGCGGGTGTTATCCGTCAGCCACTCAATTCCTCTGACTCCAATTATCAGGAGACCTCCCCTTCTTCGGGCGACTCTATGCAGTCGAGCCTTCCGACTTTCAAGACCGCGCCCGGGTAATGACAACCATCCCATATTATATTTATCTGTACTTACTTTCTTTGTGCTGAATGTTTCTGTCCTTTCAGTGCCCAGGCAAAGCTCACCAAGAGAGCGAAGAAGACCAGGTCAGCCGGAGTGCCGGATTTACCTGAACCGGAGGTGACGGCTCAAGAACCGCTAGCTGCCTCCGCCCCCGAAGCCACCACTCCAAAGGACATGGCACCTGAGGCCACTGCCCCAACTACCAAGGCCACCACAGAAACTTCAGTTAACCCGGAAGTCTCCGGCTCAGCTCCACCAGCAGACGACCCGGACGTGGTAATCACCCGGACGGAGTTTGTTGAGCCGGGGTGTAACACCCCGCATGTAACTTGCCATATTTGTAACTCCGACTCTTGCCATTTCTGGCTATGTGATATGTTTTTCCCTCCGTTGTCGGGTTTTGTCTTTCGTTTTTGTATTTTGTCATGTCATGCATTTTCATATCATGTCATCATGTGCATTGCATTCGCAGACGTGTTCGTCTCATGCATCCGAGCATTTTCCCCGTTGTCCATTTTCCAATCCGGCGCTCCTATCTCCTCCGGTGCACCCCTCTTGTTTTCTTTCGTGTGCATGTGTCAAACTTTCTGGGAATGGACCGAGGCTTGTCAAGTGGTCTTAATATACCACCCGGAGACTACCGGTCAAGTTTCGTTCCATTCGGAGGTCGTTTGGTACTCCAACGGTTAACCGGGCACCCGCAAAGTCCATTTGATTGTCCAGCAAAAACCCCCTCCAAAACCAGCCCAAAGCCCACCAAACTCTCTTCCATGCTCTAGGTCGTTCAATCACGATCATGTGGGCGAAAACCGCACCTCATTTGGAGTCTCCTAGCTCCCTCTACCTATTTATAGGTGGGCATCCCGAAATACATTTGCAGTCGAAACCCTAACCCTCTCCTCGCGCCGCGCCGGACACGTCCGCCGCCGGCCGGACGCACCGGCCGCAGCCAATCGGCGCGCGCCACCTCACCCGCCTCTCTCTGCTCCGCCGCCGCCGGCCCGCGCGGCCCGCCCGCCGCCGCCGCCGCTGGCCGAGCGCCTCGTCCCGCGCGCCTTCCCCGCCGCCGGCCAGTGCGCCGCCGCCGCCGGTCTCCATCGCCGCCGCCGTGCCTCCGGCGACCGCCGCCCCCGCCGGCGACCGCCTCCTCCGCCGCGCCTCCTCCTCTCCTCCCCCGCCTAGCGCCGCCCGCCGCCGGTGCCGGGTCCCGCCGTCGGTCGAGCTCGAGCTCAGCTCGGGAGCCCGATCCGATTTGGTACAGTACCCCTCCCGTTGACTTCTCTCGAATCCCCCTCTAATTCTTCCAAGTCCCTAAAACTTATCAGCATATGCATTTGTTCCCGATGCTATAACTTCGTGCATGTAGCTCCGATTTGCGCGTGTAATATGTCAAATTGTTCGCCTCGTGATGCTCTACATTTTGTTCAATTGCACCATTTTCATTCGAGGTCATCTTGATGCCCAAATCTTCGTTGGAAGAGGGCTAGTTGCTGTTAATCTCTGGTTCTTATCAGAACTTGGAGATTTGTCATTTTTGTATCATTTATTCTGTGCATCTTTTGAGCATGAGCTCTACATGTGTTTTGAAGTATGCCATGCCATCTTTCCAGTGGTATAGTCCATGTATTTTTGTGATCTTTGTGGTGACTAGCACAAGCATGCAAAGTAGGCCCCGTAATATTTCTGATTTCAGAGACGGTGATTTCTCTGTCTGTCTGCTGTAATTTTGTTGCCATGTAAACTTGATGCTACAGAGAGATACATGCATCTTTTGGAGATGTTCATTAAGGATGTTTTGTAGATATAGTTGCAATTGATCCATTACTGCAATTGTTTGCAATTTTAGAGTGCCATAGCATGACTCAATCTTGCTCTACTTTTGCTATAAAATATTTCTGGCAGATTCTTAACATGAGAAGCATTTTTTGCCAAGCTTATTGTAGTTGATCCATACATGCTATGCAATTGTTCTTGCCATGGATAGCTTCATAAACATGCCATCTTGCTGTAGGTATGCTTGGTTTGTCATGCATTGCTCTGTAGTGAGTGCATCAAGCTCACAAAGAGGCCTACATATTTATATTTCTGCCATGCTCTGTTTTTCTGCTAAGTCTGAAACCTGATAACGAAACTTGCTATGTTTACATGCTTGCCATCATATCTTCTGGTCCTTTTTGGCTTATGGTCACTAAGGGACTTTTGTCATATGCATATATTATAACACTACCATGCCTTGTTTTGCTATGTTAAGTTCCTGTAGCATGTTGATTTCGTGCTCTGAACATTGCTACCTGATGCTGATTTCTGCCATGTCCAGTTTTTCACCAAGTCTGTGAACCTGTAATCTTTTGCACTTTTGCCATGCTTGTTTGAGCTTGATATGTTGTGAACTATCCGTAGCTCAGTGTTTATCTTTTGTCAAGCATCTCCTGTAGATTACTGCCATGTGCTTTGTTGCTATGTTGGGGTGCTTTAGCATTGTTACTTGTTGTATTTTAAGTGCTATCTTGCTGTATATCGCAGATTAGTGTCATTCTTGTTTTGCTTGCCATTTGCAAACCGTGCATCCGATTCCGGTGATCTTTATATCGATTTCGACCGAAATCATCTCATCTTTCCAGTGGAATACTTGGTTTGCCAAGTTACTGCCATGTTCATCATTTTCCTTCCGGAGCACGCATACGCATCGCATATCATATCTTGCATATCATACATGTTTTGCATCATGTTGCTTGCGCATTTCTCGTTGTTGATTGTGGTTCCGTTTGTTTGTGTTCTTGTCTTGGGTAGATCCGGGAGACGAGTTCGTGAACGAGGAACCTGTCGAGTACGCTTACGAGGATCAAGCTTTCGACAACTCTGAGAATCTTGCAGGCAAGATGACCACCCCTCGAAATCACTTCTATCTTTGCTATGCTAGTTGCTCACTCTATTGCCATGCTCGCTACCTATCACTTGCTATACCATGTCTCCCATTTTAGCCATGTCAGCCCTAACCATCCTTTCCTAGCAAACCGTTGTTTGGCTATGTTACCGCTTTTGCTCAGCCCCTCTTATAGCGTTGCTAGTTGCAGGTGAAGTTGAAGTTTGTTCCATATTGGAACATGGATATGTTGGGATATCACAATATCTCTTATTTAATTAATGCATCTATATTTTTGGTAAAGGGTGGAAGGCTCGGCCTTATGCCTGGTGTTTTGTTCCACTCTTGCCACCCTAGCTATTGTTATACCGGGATTATATTCCTTGAGTTTGCGTTCCTTACGCGGTCGGGTGATTTATGGGACCCCCTTGACAGTTCGCCTTGAATAAAACTCCTCCAGCAAGGCCCAACCTTGGTTTTACCATTTGCGACCTATACCTTTTTTCCCCGGGTTTTCTAGAGCCCGAGGGTCATCTTTATTTTAAACCCCCGGGCCAGTGCTCCTCTGAGTATTGGTCCAAACTGTCAGTCGCCGGTGGCCACCAGGGGCAACTCTGGGCTGGCCTATCGGAAGCTTGGACAATCCGGTGTGCCCTGAGAACGAGATATGTGCAGCTCCTATCGGGATTTGTCGGCACATTCGGGCGGCTTTGCTGGTCTTGTTTTACCATTGTCGAGATGTCTTGTAGACCGGGATTCCGAGACTGATCGGGTTTTTCCGGGAGAAGGTTTATCCTTCGTTGACCGTGAGAGCTTATGATGGGCTAAGTTGGGACACCCCTGCAGGGTTTTATCTTTCGAAAGCCGTGCCCACGGTTATGAGGCAGATGGGAATTTGCTAATGTCCGGTTGTAGATAACTTGTCACTTGACCCAATTAAAATACACCAAGTGCGTGTGTAGCCGTGATGGTCTCTTCTCGGCGGAGTCCGGGAAGTGAACACGGTCTGAGTTATGTATGACGTAAGTAGGTGTTCAGGACCTCTTCTTGGTCATTGCTAGATGACGTCCGTTCCTTTGCTTCTCTTCTCGCTCTCATTTGCGCAAGTTAGCTACCATATATGCTTTTGCCGCTGCAGCTCCACCTCTTTGCACCATTCCCCCTCTTTTAAGCTTAAATAGTCTTGATCTCGCGGGTGTGAGATTGCTGAGTCCCCGTGACTCACAGATACTTCCAAAACAGTTGCAGGTGCCGACGATGCCAGTGCAGATGATGGCGTCGATCTCAAGTGGGAGTTCGACGAGGAACGTGGTCGTTACTATGTGTCTTTTCCTGATGATCAGTAGTGGAGCCCAGTTGGGACGATCGGGGATCTAGCATTTGGGGTTGTCTTATTTTCATCTGGATTTTGACCGTAGTCGGTCTATATGCTTGTATTTTGGATGATGTATGCATAATATTTATGTATTGTGTGAAGTGGCGATTGTAAGCCAACTCTTTATCCCATTCTTGTTCATTACATGGGATTGTGTGAAGATGACCCTTCTTGCGACAAAACCACTATGCGGTTATGCCTCTAAGTCGTGCCTCGACACGTGGGAGATATAGCCGCATCGTGGGCGTTACACGGGGAGACCAACCGTGCTAGCCAAGTGCTCCGCTAAGGGCGAGTTGCTGCAACCCCACCGGGTGAACCTGGACCTCTCCGACTACGCCAACTTGAGCATTGGAGAGCTCGTCTCTGGCTACATCAGCCAAGTACACAAGAGCCGGGACGCAGAGGTCGCCATGGTAAACCAGATCCAACAAAAATCTGAGGTATCCTTCTTCTGTCTTCTTACTTACTGCATAGTTACCTTTGCCATGCTAGCCCCCAAGTCGACGACTTATGATTGAATATGTTGTAGACTTAGGTTCCGGCTTACTCAATTGAGCCGGCAGTATGTAGATAGATACATTCAATATGCATTAGCCCCCAAGTGCCAAGTGTCTTTGCTTGGAAAACGCTTGGGACTTATATAGTAACTGTTAATAACCCGGAAATTTATACAGGCTGTTGGCAAGAAGCTAGAGGCGGACCTTGCGGATCTCAAGAGTCGGCTGAAGATGCAGGAGATGGAGACCCGGAAGGCAAACGCCAAGTTTGTATCCAGCATCGCCACTCAAGAAAAGTTGAAGACCGAGTTTGATGCTGAGCGAAAAGCCTGGGCCGAAGAGAAGGCCGCACTGGTGACCCGGGCGGAACAGGCGGAGAAGGCTCTCTCTGAGAAGACCGCCGAGCTCTCCGGCCTAAAGCGCCAGGTTTCCCAAATGGTGGCCGCCATCTTCGGTAAGTCGCCTCACCGGCTTTCATCCATGTTAGAATGTTTATATCTCATGATTCATCCTTGTCGCCAACTTATCTGATTCTGTTAAACAGGCCCCAGAAGTGCCAACCTTAACCAGAGCGTGGTCACCAAGCTAAAGGCCGTGTACACCCTGGTGGAGCAGCTCTACACCGGGTCACAGCGCGCCTTAGCTGTGGTGGCCCTATCCAACGAGGTGCCGACTCGCCTGGCAGAAGTCCTGCGCCGGCTCGTCGTTCTGCCTCAGCGGATCCAAGAGCTGCGACGGGCCTCTGCGAGAGCCGGAGCGATCGCCGCGCTGAGCCGGGCCAAGGCATTCCTGCCGGAGTTAGACCCGGCGGACATCGCCCTTGGCTATCCAAGCCTGAAGGAGGACGGCTCAGCTTTCGACCAGAAGGACTTCGCAGCGTGCGTGAAGGCTGTACGCCCGATGGCCACCCTTATCGGGAACGACACAGATCTGACCAAGTACCAGCCGGGCTATGATGCGGAGAATCAGAGGATTCCAACCCCTCGCTATGAAGCCCTCAACTTGATCCCGCCGGCTCATCAGCACACTTTCGCCCCGGAGATTGACCCGGCCGGGTTAATTGACGAGGAAGCCCAATTCGAAGCTCTCAGCGACATCGACTGGAAGTCATCAACCTTCGAGGTCTTGGGATCAGCCGGAGGAGAGGATAGGAACGAGCCGGAGACTTCAACTCGGCGGGCATCGTGACTCAGCTGGCGGTTTACCAAGCAAAGCTCCACCCTTTTTAGACTTGATGAATTTTGTAATAGAGTAGGTGCAACAGTTCATCTCTGCCGTGCCATCGTGCACGTATTGAATGCGAAAGTCTTTTGAAGATGTCTCTTTGATAATTCTCCGGGTCATAATCAATCCTTTGTTTTTCTTAACCTCCAAAAGTTGCCTTTAATTATCCTGTATAGAAAAGCAAATCACAAGTCTCGGGGCGTCTTACCGTCCTGAGAATCATAATTTTTAGATAACCCAGAATATGAATCAAAAGGACTTGTCTTCAATAGTATCCTGAATACAGCCGTAATAACACACTTTATCAGCCTGTAAGCATACTTCCGGTTTAGATAACCCGGGTAACAAGGTTGGTAAGTTAACTCCGATTTACTTGCCTTGATGACACCCATGATGTTCAACGAACACTGTAAACCAAAGTTAAGCCGGCAAAGTGAGACCCGGCCGTGCACACCTTGACATAATCAGAGTAAACTTGTGATAAAGCAGAAGATCTTAGGGGCTTCCGGTTCGAATACGACCAGAGACCCGGCCCAAAGGGGTTAAGCCAAGATTCGGATACGATCATATAGCCCCCAGTGGGTGTGGCGATGCCAATCAAGAGGGTACCGACAGCTATGTTCTCTTTGGTTCGAATACGACCCATGTTTGAACAGGAAGCCCCCAAGTGATTTTTAGAATTGTTTAACGACGCTGATTCGAATACGATCCACGTCGGTTCTCAGAGGGGTTAAACTATGATTCAAATATGACCAAAGGTAACCTCCCAATGAGCTCGGCACTTTGCCAATCAAATGGGTATCGACAGCTATGTTCTCTTTGGTTCGAATACGACCCATGTTTGAACAGGAAGCCCCCAAGTGACTTTACTGCTTACGGCTAGATTCGAATACGATCATAAGCCGGATCCTCCTTTAAGTCATCATGTAAACAACACGTGCATATTTGGAGGAGAAAAAAGGACAGAGGTCCTGCTTTATTGCTTATCATAATATATACATGGCTGAGAGAAATATGTACACCACGAGAGCCGGTGGCTCAAGTGTAGTAAGGCCGAAGCTGAGCTATGTTCCACGGCCGACGGGTCTCTTCCTCCGACTTACGTGAATCTTTGTGCTCCCGAATGTCAATGAGGTAATATGACCCGTTGTGCAAGTTCTTGCTGACCACAAAGGGCCCTTCCCAAGGTGGGGATAACTTGTGTGCATCTGTTTGATCCTGGATGAGCCGGAGCACAAGGTCGCCTTCCTGGAAGACCCGGGATTTGACCCGGCGGCTATGATAACGGCGCAGGTCTTGTTGGTAAATCGCTGAACGGGCTGCCGCCACATCACGCTGTTCATCCAACAAGTCAAGAGCATCTTGGCGCGCCTGTTCATTATCCGTCTCCACATAAGCCGCCACGCGAGGTGAGTCGTGACGGATGTCACTGGGGAGGACTGCTTCTGCTCCATAAACCATGAAGAAAGGCGTGAAGCCTGTAGACCTGTTAGGAGTAGTGTTGATGCTCCATAACACGGAGGGCAACTCCTCCACCCAACAACCCGGCGTCCGTTGCAAAGGGACCAAAAGCCGGGGCTTGATGCCCTTCAGAATCTCCTGATTAGCTCTCTCAGCTTGACCATTGGATTGAGGATGAGCCACTGAAGAAACATCAAGTCGGATATGCTCTCGTTGACAAAACTCTTCCATGGCGCCTTTGGAGAGATTGGTGCCATTGTCAGTTATAATGCTGTGCGGAAAGCCAAAGCGGAAAATCACCTTTTTCATAAATTGAACCGCCGTGGCTGCATCGCACTTGCTAACTGGCTCAGCTTCCACCCACTTTGTGAATTTATCAACTGCCACCAAGAGGTGGGTCTTCTTATCCTTGGACCTTTTAAAAGGCCCAACCATATCAAGCCCCCAGACCGCAAAGGGCCAAGTGATTGGGATCATCCTCAGCTCCTGAGCCGGCACATGAGCCCGTCGTGAGAACCTCTGGCAACCATCACATTTACTGACCAAGTCCTCTGCATCAGCATGAGCCGTCAACCAATAAAAACCATGACGGAAAGCTTGGCCACAAGGGACTTTGAGCCGGCATGATGGCCACAATCCCCTTCATGGATCTCACGCAAGATCTCTTGACCTTCCTCAGGGGAGACACAACGCTGAAATGCTCCTGTAACACTGCGATGATGCAACTCGCCATCGATAACGATCATTGACTTAGCCCGCCGGGTTATTTGCCTGGCCAAAGTTTCATCCTCAGGCAACTCTCCCCGGGTTATATAAGCCAGATATGGCATTGTCCAGTCTGGTATGACATGAAGAGCCGCCACCAGTCGTGCCTCCGGGTCAGGGATAGCCAAGTCTTCCTCTGTAGGCAACTTAACCGAAGGGTTATACAGGACGTCCAGGAAAGTGTTAGGCGGCACCGGCTTTCGCTGAGAGCCCAGCCGGCTTAGAGCATCAGCCGCCTCGTTCTTCCTGCGATCAATGTGCTCCACTTGGTAGCCCTGAAAGTGCCCAGCAATGGCATCAACCTCGCGGCGATAAGCCGCCATGAGAGGATCCTTAGAATCCCACTTGCCTGATACTTGTTGAGCCACCAAGTCTGAGTCACCAAAGCACCTTACCCGGCTCAAGCTCATCTCCTTAGCCATCCGAAGACCGTGGAGCAGGGCCTCGTACTCAGCCGCGTTGTTAGTGCAAGGAAACATCAACTGTAGCACATAATGGAACTTGTCACCTTTAGGGGACGCCAATACAACGCCAGCCCCCGAGCCCTCCAACTGCCTGGACCCATCGAAATGAATAGTCCAATACGTGTTATCCGGCTTTTGCTCGGGCACTTGTGACTCTGTCCAATCATTGATGAAATCCACCAAGGCCTGAGACTTAACAGCAGTGCGTGGCACATATTTGAGACCATGAGGTCCAAGTTCTATAGCCCACTTAGCAATTCTCCCTGTGGCCTCTCTGTTTTGAATGATATCACCAAGGGGGGCAGAACTGACCACAGTGATGGGATGACCCTGAAAATAATGCTTAAGTTTCCGGCTTGCCATGAACACACCATATACCAGCTTCTGCCAATGCGGGTACCGCTGCTTGGACTCAATGAGCACTTCGCTGACATAATAAACCGGCCGCTGAACCGGATGCTCCTTACCCTCCTCCTTGCGTTCCACCACAATAGCCACACTGACGGCTCGTGCGTTTGCCGCCACATACAGTAGCAAGGGCTCCTTATCAACCGGAGCAGCAAGGACTGGGGGCTCTGCCAGCTGCTTCTTCAAATCCTCAAAGGCGGTATTAGCTGCATCATTCCAGACAAAGTTATCAGTTTTCTTCATCAACTGATATAAGGGCATGGCCTTTTCACCCAAACGGCTTATAAACCGGCTTAAAGCAGCGATGCGACCCGCCAAGCGCTGAACGTCATTTATACACGCCGGCTTAGCCAGGGAGGTGATGGCCTTGATCTTCTCCGGGTTAGCCTCAATGCCTCTGTCAGAAACCAAGAAACCCAAGAGTTTGCCTGCAGGAACACCAAAGACACACTTGGTCGGGTTAAGCATCATCTTGTAGACCCGGAGATTATCAAAGGTTTCCCTTAAATCATCTATCAGGGTTTCCTCTTTTATGGACTTAACCACGATGTCGTCCACATAAGCGTGAACATTGCGCCCAATTTGCTTATGAAGACAGTTCTGTACACAACGCTGGTAAGTCGCCTGTGCACACTTGAGTCCAAAGGGCATAGACACATAGCAGAAGGCTCCAAAGGGAGTGATGAACGCCGTCTTCTCCTGGTCCTTAACTGCCATCTTAATCTGATGATAACCGGAATAAGCATCCAAGAAACTTAAACGTGCACAACCCGCCGTAGCATCAATGATTTGATCAATACGGGGGAGGGCAAAAGGATCAGCCGGACACGCCTTGTTCAAGTCCGTGTAGTCCACACACATCCGCCAGGTGCCGTTCTTCTTGAGTACGAGCACCGGGTTAGCTAACCACTCTGGGTGAAAAACTTCAACGATAAACCCGGCCGCCAAGAGCCGGGCTACTTCTTCACCAATAGCTTTCCGCCTTTCCTCATTAAACCGCCGAAGGAACTGTCTGACCGGCTTAAATTTCGGATCAACATTGAGAGTATGCTCAGCGAGTTCTCTAGGTACACCTGGCATGTCAGAAGGTTTCCACGCGAAGATGTCCCTATTCTCACGGATGAACTCGATGAGCGCGCTTTCCTATTTTGGATCCAGATTTGCACTGATGCTAAATTGCTGAGATGAGTCACCTGGAACAAAATCAACAAGTTTAGTCTCATCAGCTGATTTAAATTTCATTGCCGGCTCTTGTTCTGTGGTTGGCTTTTTCAGAGAGGTCATATCTGTTGGGTCAACATTGTCTTTGTAAAACTTCAACTCCTCTGTAGCACAAACAGATTCTGCATAAGCCGCATCGCCTTCCTCACACTCCAGAGCTACTTTCCGGCTGCCGTGAACCGTAATAGTCCCATTGTGACCCGGCATCTTGAGCTGTAAGTATACATAACACGGCCGTGCCATGAACTTGGCGTAAGCCGGCCGTCCAAATATAGCATGGTATGGACTTCTTATCTTGACCACCTCAAAGGTCAATTTCTCCACCCTGTAGTTGTTCTCATCACCAAAGGCCACTTCCAATTCGATCTTGCCGACTGGATAAGCCGACTTACCAGGTACTACACCATGGAAGATAGTGTTTGACTGGCTGAGGTTCTTATCAACCAACCCCATACGGCGAAAAGTCTCATAATAGAGGATGTTGATGCTGCTGCCTCCATCCATGAGCACCTTTGTGAACTTATATCCTCCCACTTGAGGAGCCACCACTAAGGCCAAGTGGCCCGGGTTATCCACCCGGGGAGGGTGATCCTCCCTACTCCACACTATAGGCTGCTCAGACCACCGCAAGTAGCGTGGGACCGCCGGCTCAACAGCATTCACAGCCCTCTTGTGAAGCTTCTGATCTCGCTTGCACAGACTAGTGGTAAACACATGATACTGTCCACCGCTAAGCTGCTTTGGATTGGTCTGATAACCCCCCTGCTGCTGTTGATGACCCTGGCCAGACTGTTGATTAAAGCCCCCTTGACCATTCTGAGGACCGGAATTTGAGCCGCCTCCCGGGCCATGAAAGCCGCCGGCGCCTGAGCCGCCGCCCGGGCCATTGTAATTCTTAAAGGCCTTCATGATTGCACAATCCTTCCACAGATGAGTCGCTGGCTTCTCTCTAGAACCATGCCTTGGACAAGGCTCATTCAACAGCTGCTCCAGCGTCGGACCTGACCCGCCGCCGCGGGGAGGGGGTCTCCCCTTGCGTCGCTGGTTATTACCTTGTGAGCTGGCGTTGGCTACAAACTCTAGGCTGCCATCGGCCTTGCGCTTGCCTCCTCCTTGGTTCCCCGGGTTAAGCTGAGGACCCTTGCCATTGCCATTCTTCTTTCCCTTCCCTGTCCTTTCATCATCTGAAGGGGGATCCTTGGTACCATCAGAATCGGCGTACTTGACAAGAGCCGCCATTAGTGTGCCCATGTCACTGCAGTCGCGCTTAAGCCGCCCGAGTTTCATCTTCAGGGGCACGAAGCGACAATTCTGTTCCAACATTAAGACTGCAGAGCCGGCATCCATCTTATCTGATGAATGTATGATCTCCTTGACCCGGCGAACCCAATGAGTCGTGGATTCACCCTCCTGCTGCTTACAGTTAGTCAAATCCACAATTGACATAGACTGCCTACAGGTATCCTTGAAGTTTTGGATGAACCGGGCTTTCAGCTCAGCCCAAGATCCGATGGAGTTCGGTGGTAGCCCTTTCAACCAAGTGCGGGCAGTCCCATCCAACATCATGGTGAAGTACTTAGCCATGGCCGCCTCACTGACCTCCAGTAGCTCCATGGCCATCTCATAACTCTCGATCCAGGCTGCAGGCTGTAAGTCTGCTGTGTAATTAGGCACCTTCCTAGGGCCTTTGAAGTCCTTGGGCAGACGCTCATTGCGGATAGCCGGTACTAAACAAGGGACACCCCCGGTCCTGGTAGGGATACCCACGTCGACGGAAGTCGTCGGATAAGCCGGGGGGGGTCTGGTAAGCCGTCAATTGAGGCACTTGCTCCGCCTCTTGCCGCGCTTTGTCCTGGCCTGCCGCGTAAAAGGCTCCATTATAAGCCGGGCCATGGCCAGGAGTCGGGTCATGGCGTCGGTCGTTACTTGAGCCGGTCGCTGAGACCATGTGCCTGCTGTAACTCGGGCTCTGGCCTGGACGAGGGGTCGAGTGGATCCTGTCCCGGCTGTAGGAATACGCCTCTTGCTGCGCCAGTGCTGTCTGAAGGAGTTCCCTAACCCGGCGGGTTTCAATAGCCGTCGGGGAGTCGCCGTCAACTGGGAGAGCCGCCAGCCGTGCTGCCGCAGCGACCATGTTCTCCAGCGGGTTATTATAATGACCCGGGGGTATTGGCACGTACTGAGGCGGGGCAGGGGGCACCTGGGGAGGTCCCATCACCTGTGGCTGAACAGGGGTTCCGGACCCGGGCACTATGACCCCTGGCGGGTTACTAGACCCTGCACCTGGCATGTTGAAGAGGTTGCGTGGATCGTAAACCGAAGGGAGTCGAGACTGGGCCTTTTGATGCCTCCTTCTCAGGACCTCATTGGCCGCGTTCTGATCCATCGTGAGTTGGAAAGACTGCGCCTGGATCAGCTGAGTTTGGGCATCGAGAGCCGCCCTCTCCGCAGCCAGCCTGATCCCTTCCGCTGCAAGATCCTCCTTAGCTTTCATCAGATCCAATTTTAACTGTGCCACCTCTGCATCGTGCTGAGCTTGATCTGCCGGGTCAACCGTGGCGGTTAGCAGGGCCGTCATCTTGTCCGTGAGATCCATTAGCACCTGAGCCGGAGAAGGCGCCGGGTTTCCTACTCCAGCAGCGGGGCTCTGAACAGGCTGCGCACCAGCCATAAAAACTCCAACCTGACTTGGCGGCTCAAATAGGTCCGGAATACTGTCACCATCGGAACAACCCATGAGCCTGCCATCTTGAAGTTGGTACAGCGAGTTTGACTCATCGGTGGCCGACTCGCCGTCAGAGCCGGCGGCCGTCTCATCACCAGACCCAGATCGATCAGAGGGTCCTCCATGGATGCACCCCACAAAAGCATGCCTTAAGGCAGGCCGGGCCCGGGCGGGTCGCGCAAGCTGAGCCGTCTCGATGAGATCAGCGCAGAGACCCGGCTCAGGGCCCGGCTCACCAATCTTGCCAATGAAAACATGAATTCCGCCGAAGGGGACCCGGTACCCGTACTCAATTGAGCCGGCGTCGGGGCCCCAGTTTGCATCGTCGATGTAGAGCTTGCCGCGACGACTCTTGGTCATCCGGCCCACAGCGTATCCCTTGAGCCCTTCGAAGCTGCCCTTCAAGAACTCAAATCCACCGTGCGCTGGCCCCACGGTGGGCGCCAACTGTCGTGGAATTGTCACGGCAGATGTCCTCGAGCTAGGACTTAGTCGTGGAGCCATCGCAGCTAGGAAGCTTGAAGGGGTTAATGCGGGACAAGGAACACGAGGGTTTATACTGGTTCGGCCCCTTACGGTGAAGGTAAAAGCCTACGTCCAGTTTGAGGTGGTATTGATTAGGGTTACGATCACCAGGGAGCTAAATGCTATGCCCGGCTCTCGATGAGATTGTTCTTGTCCCTAAACCGCTGCCGGGTCGTCCCTTTATATAAGGAGGCTGACGCCCTGCGGCTCTCAGAGTCCCGGCCGGCTCATAAGAGTGTCCGGCTCGGACTCTCAACTATACTTGCCGTACACTACAAGTTCTACCATAATAATGATTGTAACTACGGGCCTTAAGCCATATCCGGGTCTTAAGCCCATCTCCGGCCCATCGTCTTCAAGCTTGGCCCCGGGCTTCTGGCAACGACCATCGAGTAACCCGGCCCCTCCTGGCGGGTGACTCTAAGGTCTATATCCTCAACAAGACTAGAAGGACTCATGAACATATAGGGCTAGTGGAAATCAAACAAAGCACCCATTTGGATGTTCCCGATGTCTATATTATGGCTCAACAGGCAACCCAAGTTTTCTATCTACCATGGGCATGTCAAAGCGATCCAAATCTCAATGGTTAGGATGTCGTTTATGAAGTGCCGCCACGTGTTAGACCACCTCCACCCAATGAAGAGGATTATGAACCTCACATTAACCCAGACACATATGAAGGAGAATTCTTCCAAGAAACACGTCTTTCCAAAAAAACGTTTCAAGAACCGCTCTACCTCACCCCAGAACATTGAAGTAGACAGTGACAGTGAACCCGACTTCACCCCTGAGCCGGAACAAGAAGAACCTGAACTAGAAGAGGTTACTGATGCGGATGACCTGTCAATGCTTGACCGATTACGTAAAGGTGGCCTTCCACATGATGATGCATTTGTTAATGATGATGATGAGCACGTCATTACTGATAGTGATGATGATGATGCATTTATTGATCCCGAAGCATTTATTGAACCCGACGATCTAGTTTATTATTAGGTATTCAATTTTTTTATGTTGTACTTGATTTATATAGTTACTTGTATGATTGTATGATTTATATAGTTACTTGTATAATTTTCTTACTCTGTATGCTTGTTTGTTATACATAGTGCCATGGTCTTGATATTCGTCCTCGTCGGCCCTCGCCCGCTTTATGATTCGGGTGTGGTAAATTCTCTTTTATAACTACTTGTTGCATTTCGCATTTATGACAATTATGGCCATCAAGTTGGCATAGAGATATTTTAATCTAGGAGGTATGTGAACCGGAAATTGCAACCGACCCTCTTGTCAAGAAGTTAAATTTAGTTAAAAAGAATATGAGTATTTGAAAGAAAAAATTAAAAGAATTGAAGAAGAGAAGACGACATTGGAGTTGTATGTTGTCGATGTCATTGATGATCACAAGATGAAGATGGATGCAATGCGCTTGAAGATGGATGCAATGCGCTTGAAGATTAAGAAGATTAGAAAATATGCCATTGATAATGAGGCTTGGTATCATTATGCCGTTGGATCAATTGTTACCTTAGTTGCGATCTTCATCGCATTTGTTGTGATGAGGGTAAGTTTTCTCTAGTATTTTGCTTAACAAATGCATACTTAGCTTATTTTCCTCCTAAATGGCATAATTACCTAAGTTGGATAAAAAATGAGCTATACTTAAGTAAGTTGGCTCAAAAATGGCATCATCACCTAGGTTAGCACAAAAATGACCTATACTTACCTTATTTTTCTCCAAATTGACATAATAAGCTTAGCTGACCTATACTTTACCTAGGATAGGTGTAAAATGACCTATACTTAGCATTTTTCCTCCTAAATGACTTAATATGCTTAGTTAGCTAAAAATGTCATAACTACCTAGGATAGGTCAATAATGATCTATACTTAGCTTACCTAGTTCATTTATGACATAATTAGCTTACTTAGGTCAAAATGGCATAACTACCTAGGTTAGCTCAAAATGACCTATACTTAGCTTCTTCAGTTCATTTATGACATACTTAGCATACTTAGGTCAAAAATGGCATGATAATCTTTGTTACCTCCAAAATGACATAGACTTAGCTTATTTTCCTCAAAAATGACATAATAACCTTACTAAGATCCAAAATGACATATTTACCTTGCTTAGCTCTAATATGACCTACACTTAGCATTTTTACCTAGCTTAGCTAAAAAATGGCATTTTTACCTACCTTAGTTAGAAGAAGAAGAAGAAGAAGAAGAAGAAGAAGATAAAGAAGAGGAGAGGAGAAAAAGAAAGAGAAGAAAAATTCTTCTTCTTCTTCTAGCTAGTCTTCTTCTTCTAGTCTTCTTCTTCTTCTTCTAACTTTCTTCTTTCCCAATTTGCAGATTTGCTTTAGATGAGGAAGCTTGCGTTGATGGAGTCTACTCTTCTCCTTGTGCTTCCTTTTTGTTTTGATTTTGCAGGATGAACAATGTGAAACTTGCTACCTATATATGTAACCATTGTATGCTTATTGTTGGATATGTTGGCTAGCTATATATGTTGCATATGGACTTTTGATTTGGTATGTATATGTGTTGGATGATCATATCCATATGGCAGGGATATGATTTGGTATGTATATGTGTTGTTATGCTTGTTGAAAGTATTTTCAAATGTGTGTGTGTATGTATATATGTGAAATTTTGTGAAATTGAATGAATTTAAGAAAACAGAAAAAACAGGGGCTCTACAGGCTCTTTGCCATCTGTTGGCAGACGGCAAAGAGCTTTGCCATCAGCCAGCAAACGGAAAAGCTGCCGCGTGGCAGCTACCTGTGCAACCTGGGGGGCACTGGGCTGGCCTATATGGTTGCTTTGTCGTCTGCTGGCAGACGGCAAAGACCTTTGCATCTTTGTAGCGTGCCACGTGGCAGCTACCTGGGGTGGCATCTGGGCTGGCATATTTGGGTACTTTGTCGTCTGCTGGCAGACGGCAAAGATGCAAAGGTCTTTGTCGTGTGCCAGCAGAAGGCAAAGCACGCCGTTAACCCCTTAACGGCCCTAAGCTGCCACATGTGCCGTCCAGGTCCTTTGTCGTCTGCTGGCGGACGGCAAAGACCATTGCATCTTTGTCGTCCGCCAGCAGACGGCAAAGTGCCCTTTGTCGTAGTTTGTTCAGCCGGACATGTTGTCATCTGCTGGCTTACGGCAAAGGCCTTTGCCGTCCGCCAGGCATGCCTTTGCCGTCAGCCATGGCAGACGGCAAAGTTCCTGATTCCTGTAGTGTTAGCCTCCAAGGCACCCGGAGGGCGGGATCCCTTCCAAGATTGGATCTCCCTCAGTTTTCTTCTCTGTTTCGCGACTGTTTTCTGGCCGAACACCATTTCTTAAATAGCCGAAGATCCATAACTCTGACCAGGCTGAAATTTTAACACAATTTTTTTCATAATAATATTCCTTGCACCCTAAGGAGAGGTTGAACCGAATTATGCTTTGCCCATAAGCCTGGGCCCCACACCCTAGAGGGGGCGTGCCCCTGGGCCTGTGGAGCTCACGGGCCTCGTCCTGCGTTGATTCTTGCACCTAGAAATCAGATATATTCCAAAATATATATTATTTTTTTCATCGTGTTTGGACCTTCCTAGATATGGATTTTCTGCGAAACCAAAAACATGCAAAAAGACAGGAATTGGCACTGGGTACTAGATTAATAGGTTAGTCTAGAATAATAATATAAACTGTTGCCAAAAATATGTAAAAGTGGTATGATAATAGCATGAAACAATAAAAAATATAGATATGTCAAAGACGTATTAGTCCCTACTGCCGGCACGCCGGCCATCTCTCGTGCAATACGCGCTTTCCGACAAGGCCTGCCGCCGGAGGAGCAGACGAATCCGGACTACGCGAAGTAGTTGGCGGTGGCCGCAGATCCTCTCCGATGATAATTCCGCCCACATCCAGCACCACTATAGCCCCTACCCAGCGTCGCGCAACAACATCAATGAGCGTTACACTTTCTGGAAGGGCGTACCTTCGCCGATGGCCTAGCCGCATACCGCGTGCAGCTTAGCCTTGACAAGGATGACCAGATTCTAGCGCGATGCTCTAAGCCTGGAGGAGGAGGCGACAGTGGTGGCGGCAGAGGGAGCATCTGCGCCAATCCGGTGATACGCCTACTCATCCCTAAGTAGGAGCTGGGGACACCAAGGACAAGCTCCGCGGTGCACGGTGTTGGCCTACACATCCCAAAGCTGGAGCTACTACTTGTAAACTGCGTTGGGATTTTCCCCAAAGAGAGGGGATATGCAGTACAGTAGAGATAAGTATTTCCCTCAGTGAGAACCAAGGTTATCGAACCAATAGGAGAACCATGCAAATTCCCGTCTTCAGCACCTGCACACACAAAAGCCTCATGAAGACCCGGACATCCGTCGTGCCTGTGCGCAGATTTGGGCAAAGCCCTTGTATCTCTTCCCCTTTTGCCCCTCACTTACCCCTTCATGACTTAGGCTATAAATATACCTCCCCCTCCTCATTTCTGGGATAGCTAAGATTATAACTACACTAAATCTTAGCTCATGTATCTCCCCTTGTGGGACTCCTCTTGAGAGAGAGAGACGCTCCATTAGAGTTCAAGACCTCCATTGGAAAAGACCCTTAGGGATTCAAGACCCCTTCTTAGGGAATATCCACACATGGATTCAAGACCCTTCTCTCCATGAGATTTGGATGAGCTACCTTCTATATTTATTTCCCTTGTTGTTCTTGCATCTTGATGCCCCTCTTGTATTGCTCGTAATTTGAGTAGTACTTGGAGTGAATCTTGTCCAATAGAGTGTTTTCCCCTTGATTTCTCCATGTTTTCCCCTCGTGTTCTTCGTGTTCCTCCTCGAATCCACTTCCAATTCATGAACATCGGGACCAAAATCACCAATTGGGGTTTCACCCCATATCACATGTTAGGTAGCACTCCACATCAAAAAGTCTTTGTTTATCATTTACCTACTCGAGGACGAGCGAGAATTAAGCTTGGGGATGTGATACGTCTCCAACGTATCTATAATTTTTTTATTGTTAAATGCTATTATATTGTCACTTTTATATGCTTTTTATATCATTTCATATTATTTTCTGGACTAACTTATTAATTTAGTGCTCAGTGCCAGATCCTTTTTTTTGCTTGTTTTTAGTTTCGTAGAAAATACATATCTAGGAAGGTCCAAATATGATGCGAATTTTTACCCATTTTTTCTGTGCAATGAAGGATCCTAGAAGCTTCGGGAAAGGTAGAGGGGACCCACGAGGTAGCCGCATGGACATGTGGCGCGGCATGGGGGAGGTGGCCACGCCACCTGCCCATGTGGGGGCCCTGAGCCTCCGTTTGACCTAGTTCTTCCACCTATATAAATCCTACAATTCCCGAAACCCTCGGAAGCGAAGCCGAAAGAATTTTATCATCACCGCAAGCCTCAGTTCCAAAGTGATCCCATCTGGAACCTTGTTCCAATGCTCTACCGGAGGGGGAAGCCATCACGGGAGGCCTCTTCATCAACCTTGCTGCCTCCATGATGATTTGTGAGTAGTTCCTTTAGGACCTACGGGTCCATAGTAATATCTATATTGCTTCCTCTCTCTCTCTCTCTTTGATCTACAATCCAATGATCTCCTTCGAGATCAATCCGATGTAATTCTTGTGGTTTGTTTGTTGGGATCCGATGATTTGTGGATTTGTC
The DNA here is from genome assembly GCF_018294505.1 of Triticum aestivum. Lineage (NCBI taxonomy): Eukaryota > Viridiplantae > Streptophyta > Magnoliopsida > Poales > Poaceae > Triticum > Triticum aestivum. The sequence goes on from NC_057796.1 coordinate 194,261,361, forward strand.
ATCATATTGTTTGTTGAATATAACTATTGAATCTTTTGGAGTTTCTTTTTGTATGATTGAGTAGCTATGTATGATTTCCAAGTTATTTGTCTTCTCTGGCCAAGATAAATGGGTGATTCTTCAGAGGCAATGGTGCATAGTAGTGGGTTCAACCTCATGGTAATCTATATCCCCGTGATAGAATGAGGAGAAGGCATGTGATGTGTTGTTGCTACCAAGGATAAAACGACAGAGGTTGATCTTATTGCTAGGTTTCTTTTTGTCTACATCATGCTTGCTTGTTGTGTTACTCTATTTTTCATTAAAGTTAATACATTGAGATGCATGCTTGATACGTCTCCAACGTATCTATAATTTTTTATTGTTCCATGCTATTTTATTGTCTGTTTTGGATGTTTTAGATGCATTAATATGCTATTTAATATTATTTTGGGACTAACCTATTAACCTAGAGCCCAGTGCCAGTTTCTGTTTTTTCCTTGTTTTTGAGTTTTACAGAAAAGGAATATCAAACGGAGTCCAAATGGAATAAAACTTTACGATGATTTTTCTTGGACCAGAAGACACCTACGTGACTTGGAGAGAGGGCCAGAAGAGTCCCGAGGAGGCCACAAGCCTCCAGGGTGTGCCCTAGGGGGCGCGCCCTGAGGGCTTGTGGGCCCCTTGGGTGTCCTCCAACCCTAGTTCCACCTCTATAAATTCCAAAATATTCCCCAAACATCGGAAGCGTCCACCAAAATACTTTTCCACCGCCGCAAGCCTCTGTACCCGTGAGATCCCATCTTGGGGCCTTTTCCGGCGATCTGTCGCAGGGAGATTCGATCACGGAGGGCCTCTACATCAACCTTGCTGCCCTTCTGATGATGCGTGAGTAGTTTACCACAGACCTGCGGATCCATAGCTAGTAGCTAGATGTCTTATCCTCTCTCTTTGATCTTCAATACAATGTTCTCCTCGATGTTCTTGGAGATCTATTCGATGTAATACTCTTTTACGGTGCGTTTGTTGAGATCCATGAATTGTGTATTTATGATCAGATTATCTATGAATATTATTTGAGTCTTCTCTGAACTCTTTTATGCATGATTAAGATATCTTTGTATTTCTCTTCGAACTACTGGTTTGGTTTGGGCAACTCGATTGGTTTTTCTTGCAATGGGAGAGGTGCTTAGTTTTGGGTTCAATCTTGTGGTGTCCTCACCCAGTGACAGAAGGGGTAGCGAGGCACGTATTGTATTGTTGCCATCAAGGATAAAAATATGGGGTTTATATCATATTGCTTGTGTTTATCCCTCTACATCATGTCATCTTACTTAAGGCGTTACTTCGTTCTTATGAACTTAATAGTCTAGATGCATGCTGGATAGCGGTCGATGTGTGGAGTAATAGTAGTAGATGCAGGCAGGAGTCGGTCTACTTGTCACGGACGTGATGCTATATTCATGATCAATGCCTTAGATATCTTCATAACTTTGTGCTTTTCTATCAATTGCTCAACAGTAATTTGTTTACCCACCGTATGCTATCTTTAAGAGAGAAGCCTCTAGTGAAACCTATGGCCCCCGGGTCTATTTTCCATCATATATTTTCAGATCTATAAACCAAAAAACCTAAAAATACTTTGCTGCACTTTATTTATATTTACTTTAGTTTGCTCTTTTATTTATCTTTTATACCTATATCTATTAGATCTCACTCTTGTTCGTGACCGTGAAGGGATTGACAACCCCTTTTTCGCATTGTGTGCAAGTGTTTGTTAGTTTGTGCAGGTGCATAGATTGGAGACTTGCTTGTGCCTCCTACTGGATTGATACCTTGGTTCTTAACTGAGGGAATACTTATCTCTACTTTGCTGCATCACCCTTTCGTCTTCAAGGGAAAAATCAACGCAAGCTCAAGAAGTAGCAAGAAGAATTTTTGGCGCCATTGCCGGGGAGGTTCTACATTAAGCCTACCAAGTACCTATCATAAATTCTCATCTCTTGCACTTAGATTATTTGCCATTTGCCTCTCGTTTTCCTCTCCCCCCACTTCTAAAACATTTTCAAAAAAACACAAAGATATTTTCTTTTTTATTCGCCCTTCTTTTGTTCATCTTTTTGTTTGCTTTTTGTTTGCTTGTGTGCTAGATTGTTTGCTTGCCCTTATGGCTCAACCCAAGAACATTGATCCTTACTATAGGAAGTTGGAAGAAATTGAAAATAATGCAAAAAGTTTTATGTCCTTACAATTTGAGCATAATAGTTTCTTTAGGAACGAACTTAAAGAACAAAAAACTATGATGGAATATATTAATAAAGAGCTTGATGATGTTACTAAGGAAATATATGGCCTTAAATCTCAATTTGCTCATATTGAAAATTTAGTAGGCCAAATCTCTGATAATAAAACCACTTTGGTAAATAAGATGGCCGCTAAGCCGGAGTCTTTGAAAATAATGATGAAGATCTTAAGGTGATTGGTGTGACTCCTATTGAATCTTTGTTTGCTAATATAAATCTTGATAAAGATGGGACTGGAGATGAGTCAACTTTAGGTGAAGGCGTCCCAATATTTGGAGTTCAAAGATCTTAATGAAAAAATTGATAAAAGTGGGATTGGAGAGGTCAAAATTTTAAGTAGCGATGAACCCACTCTTTTGGATTTCACGGACTTTAATTATGATAATTGTTCTTTGATAGATTGTATTTCCTTGTTGCAATCCATGTTAAATTCACCTCATGCTTACAATCAAAATAAAGCTTATACTAAACATATCGTTGATGCTATGATGAAATCTTTTGAAGAAAAACTTGAGTTAGAAGTTTCTATCCCTAGAAAGCTTTATGATGAGTGGGAAAATACTATTAAGATTAAAATTAAAGATTATGAGTACAATGCTTTGTGTGATTTGGGCACTAGCGTTTCCACTATTCCAAAAACTTTATGTGATGTGCTAGGTTTCCATAAACTTGATGATTGTTCTTTGAATTTGCATCTAGCGGATTCCACTAGTAAGAAACCTATGGGAAGGATTAATGATGTTCTTATTGTTGCAAATAAAAATTGTGTGCCCGTAGATTTTATTGTGCTTGATATAGATTGCAATCCTACATGTCCTATTATTCTTGGTAGACCTTTCCTTAGAACGATTGGTCCAATTATTGATATGGAAGAAGGAAACATTATATTTCAATTTCCGTTAAGGAAGGGCATGGAACACTTTCCAAGAAAGAAAATTAAGTTGCCATATGAATCTATTATGATGGCTACTTATGGATTGCATACCAAAGATGACAATACCTAGATCTATGTTTTATGTCTAGCTAGGGGCGTTAAACAATAGCGCTTGTTGGGAGGCAACCCTTTATTTTTATGTTTTTTTTTTGTTTTTGGTTCTTTTTTAATAAATACACATTATTACCTCTGTAATAATTGTGTTTTGGTGTTTTACTTAGTGTTTGAGCCAAGTAAGACCTTTGGGGTGGTCTACGATGACAGTTGATTTGATCTTGCTGAAAAACAGAAACTTTTGCGCTCATTGCCAGAATTTTAGAAAATCACATAAACGTGCTTTTGATCTAAATTTTTTACACAAGATTGATATACAAATTTCCCAAATTTTCCTAATTTTTTAGAATTTTTTGAGTTACATAAGTATACGAAGTTTCCAGATTACTACAAATTGTTCTGTTTTTGACAGATTCTGTCTTCTATGTGTTGTTTGCTTATTTTGATGAATCTATGGGTAGTATCGAGGGGTATGAACCATGGAGAAGTTGGAATATAGTATATATAAGACCAATATAAATTTAGAATGAGTTCACAACTGTACCAAAAGTGGTGATTTATTTTATTATACTAACGGATCTTATGAGTTTTGTGTTGTAAAGTTTTCAAGTTTTGGGTAAAGATTTGATGGACAAGGAATAAGGAGTGGCAATAGGCTAATCTTGGGGATGCCCAAGGCACCCCAAGGTAATATTCAAGGACAACCAAGCATCTAAGCTTGGGGATGCCCTGGATGGCATCCCCTCTTTCGTCTTCAATCCATCGGGAAATTTACTTAAGGCTATATTTTTATTCATCACATGATATGTTTTTGCTTGGAGCATCTTGTATGATATGAGTCTTTGGTTTTTAGTTTGTCGAGATATGATGTAATATTATTTTGCGGTGTGTTTGTCGAGATCCGATGAATTGTGGATTTATGATCAGATTATCTATAAATATTATTTGAGTCTTCTCAGAACTCTTTTATGCATTAAATATCTTTGTATTTCTCTTCGAACTATCGGTTTGGTTTGGCCAACTAGATTGGTTTTTCTTGCAATGGGAGAGGTGCTTAGTTTTGGGTTCGATCTTGCGGTGTCCTCACCCAGTGACAGAAGGGGTAGCGAGGCACGTATTGTATTGTTGCCATCAAGGATAAAAATATGGGGTTTATGTCATATTGCTTGAGTTTATCCCTCTACATCATGTCATCTTATTTAAGGCGTTACTTCGTTCTTATGAACTTAATACTCTAGATGCATGTTGGATAGCGGTCGATGTGTAGAGTAATAGTAGTAGATGCAGGCAGGAGTCGGCCTACTTGTCACGGACGTGATACCTATATTCATGATCATTGCCTTAGATATCGTCATAACTTTGCGCTTTTCTATCAATTGCTCAACAGTAATTTGTTTACCCACCGTATGCTATCTTCAAGAGAGAAGCCTCTAGTGAAACTATGGCCCCCGGGTCTATTTTCCATCATATATTTTCAGATCTATAAACCAAAAAACCCAAAAAATACTTTGTTGCACTTTATTTATATTTACTTTAGTTTGCTCTTTTATTTATCTTTTATACCTATCTCTATTAGATCTCACTCTTGTTCGTGACCGTGAAAGGATTGACAGCCCCTTTTTCGCGTTGTGTGCAAGTGTTTGTTAGTTTGTGCAGGTGCATAGATTGGAGACTTGCTTGTGCCTCCTACTGGATTGATACCTTGGTTCTTAACTGAGGGAAATACGTATCTCTACTTTGCTGCATGACCCTTTCCTCTTCAAGGGAAAAATCAACGCAAGCTCAAGAAGTAGCAATGCTCGATAGTGGTTTTGGGGTGGAGTAATACTAGTAGATGCAGTTGGATTATGGTCTAATTGTTACGGACATGAAGCCTATACAAGATTATGCCATGAATGATCATAGTTATGAATTATGCTTATCTATCAATTGCCCGGCAGTAATTTGTACCATACCACTGCCTGCTTTCGAGAGAGATTTCACTAGTGAACTTATGGCCCCGGGTCCATTCTCTACTAATACTTGTGTTGCTCAATTGCTCTTTTATTTACTTTTACTATTTTGCCATATCATTATATATCACTATTTGCTTTTAACCTTGCAACTAGCAAGACGAGGGGATTGACAACCCCCTTTCCAACTTGGATGCAAGAATTTATTTTGTTTGTGTGTAGGTGCTGCTTATCTTGCTAGCTTGTAGACTCCTACTGGTTTGATTAAAAGTTAGTTCTTAACTGAGGGAAATACTTTCTGTTGTTGTGCTACATCACCCTTCCTTTTTGGGGAAATCCAACAATTCCTACGGGAGTAGCAACAGTCACCTCACATTCAATCAAACAAAACCCAAATACAAGACAAAGAATGGGGTTTTTTACCTCAAGGCCGTTTCTAGTCCGATGTAGGACTGGGAAGGCGCCCTAGTTTCACCCGATGTCAGGACGAAGGAGGGCGGGTGACATGCAGGGAGGTTTCTTCGATTGAACTGTTGCAGCACCAGCGGGCGGGTGATGCCTGCACACGGGGGAGGAGGCATAGGGTTTTCCACCTCTGGGTCGAACTCATCGCTAGCAGGGTGGATGAGGTGCTGGTGTAAGTGGTGGCGGCAGGCGTCAAAGCCACAGGAGATGCAACCGGTGGGGAAAGGCTGGCGTCTACACGCGGAGCCATGGGGGTGACACCTCTGTCTGACTCATCGCTGACATGATGGAAGAGGTGCTGGTGACAGGCCATCATAGGCAGAGAAGGCGCAACAAACACTAAAATCACGGGATCTAACTACCGATGGAGTGGAACGCGAAGGCGGCATCAAGAGTCGTTGACGGGGACCGGTGATTAGCCAAAAGTGGTCAAAGGCGGTGCTGCGATGGCTGTGCGAGCAGGAAGAGCAACAAGAGGGAAAAATGTCAGTGGTCTAGCAAGTAGCTTTAGAGCACCCTCGACTACTACCAATCAGTCGGCTAATAAGTGTGAAACTTAAACCGCCTCGTGAGTCGTCCGATCATTGTGATCTGGACGCAACATGGCCGTCAGATTTGGTCAACGCCTCGCTGAGTGCCACTGCTGCTTCGTCCCCGTGTCGCTACAACACTCGGATGCGTGAGCACGAAGGTGGCCCTCCTCGCAGCACAACCGCCGCCGCCGCCCACTCCATAGCGCCTCCGACAGCAGCCCTGTCGTCCTTGACCTGTCGCGTCTAGATGGCAGCAGCGCCCGCTCCATTGCAGATCCGTCGTCACGCCGCCGGAAGCAGCGCCCGCTCCATTGTAGCGTCGTCGTACTCGACTTGTCGCGCCGCCGACAGCAAAGCCCGCTCCATTGTAGCACCGGCTAGCGTTCCATTGCGGCTCCGGCGAGCGGTGGCGAGCGCTCCCATTGCAGCACCACGCGGCCCCGTTGCATCCAGGGGCGGAGACAGGGGGGCGAGCAGGGGCTAGACACCCCCCAACGATCGGCCCCCCTCAATGTCTCACGGGCCATAGTACTAGTATCTTATGTTATATGCGCTAATTGGCCAGAGATAATTACAACTTAATTAGCAATTCAGCCCAAAAGTAATGTTTAATCAGTAGACCATGCAAGCCAAGCCCAAATAGTGGCCCATCTGCCCATTCTGATCACCGGTGAGCAGGAGGCCTACAAGTTTGATTGTTTCGAACTCTGTACGTTGATCTGATCCAAAATCGATCTCCCATCGCTAGGAGCTAGGGTTTCTTGCCGCCACTCAATGGCTCGCTGCACCTCCAATCCCACCCGCCCGGCAACCAACCACCAGGCACTGCTTCCGTTTGCCGGCCCTGGTGGCGCTAGGAGACCCCGCAAGGACCAAGTTGCTTCCAGCTTCTCCATGGTCTTAACCGCTCTATTGAGCCGTATGTCATTGAGTCCGTCGTGTATGTGTTCATGATCTAAGGCTCCATTTGTTCATGATCTAAAGCTCCGTTTGAAAGGTACGTCGACATACAATATCCCTCGCAGCTGGTTCATTCTTTTCTCTGGATTACAACCTAACAGCCTATTAATTAAGCATGTAAGAGGATCTCTGTTAATTTACTAATTAGACGTTTCTTTAAAAAAATGCCCCTAATTGATAACATGTATTTCCTGATTAAATATGTTAGTTGTATATATGGATGATCCATACACAAAGATAATTGTCAAGGAGGTCGTTTATAAGGGGTCGTGGGCTGCAATTTTTTTTAGTTTCGATTCACACACACACACCCCACATCACTCCCTATACCAGAAAAATAGCGGCGAGCAGTGGTCGTTCCCTTTTTGCTCTGCATCAGCGGGCAGAGCAACAACGAACGGGGAGCAAAGTTTACGACAGCGGTGGCTGATGTTGGCCTGATCTAGAGGAAGGAGAAGACGACGATGCGGCAGGAAAAATGTGTGGTCGTGGCTTCCTGCGTGGGGTTGGGGGGTAAGGCAAATGCTAAGCAGCGTGTGGGACCATGGACGCATGTCGACCGCTGGACAGGGCTTACATTTCGCTGTTTCCAACCGGTGGATATTAAACGTTTTCCCTCCAAAAATTATGCCAATTGACGACAATATGACATTTTCAGGAGGAAAAAAACAAGGAACCGACGTCTGAGGTGGGAAAGAGCTGCATGCACTTTATAACAACAGTGCCGTACATGCGCTTTTCGTATTTCTTAGTTCAGACGGACGAACTAATCTAAGGGGGTGTTTGTTTCTAAAGACTTTTTGATGTAGGGACTAGAAAAAGTCCTTTTTAGAGACTTTTTAACCAAACAGGAGGGACTATTAGAGACTAAAGAGTCTTTTTTAAGACTTTTCCAACAATACCCCTCGCTGCACCTATTGGCCCGCCACCCATAGTGTTGTTTGGTTGTTATTTTTCTGTATACTAAAGATAACATAGTCCTTTAATCCCTGAAAACAAACAAGGACTTTTTAGAAACTAGGGACTTTTTAATTGGGACTAAAAAAAGTCTTAGAACTTATGAATCAAACAGGGCCTAACTTGAACGCAATCTTTTTCTGTCAGTAAGGATAACACATCGTACTTCTAATAGGCCATGGACCATAGATAGAGAGTAGATAGGGGAGGATCCACTTTTTTTCATCGGTTCAGGGTCCCCAAATTATCTTAGTTATCATTAGAACATAAAAGGAATACTCAAATGCTTTAACCATGTTATACATCACCTTTTTTATATGGCATAGGAAAAAATCCAGCATTTCCATATACTGCTACAAAGAAAATGAAGAAATCTCCAATTATCACAAAAGATGCAACTGCCCAAACATGCCTCTAGTCTTCATAATGTTACAAGAAACAATAACTAACAGGGTTACTACACTCAAGACTTCACAACTTCAATTGGAACCGTTTAACAGCCCTAGGTCCATCACCAGATATAACTTGTCTGCTTTGTGAATTTCATTCCATAGCTGCGCGGTCTGGGAACTTCATTTCATACTGTTGTGCTGTCTGGAAAAGAAAACAACATTTTAACCCAAATGAGCGACAAGAGCATAGTACACAAATACACCCTCCATTCACAAATATAAGATGTTCGAACTTTTTTCTGAATCGGATGTATATAGATGTGTTTTGGTGTGTTTATTCACTCATTTCAGTCCGTATGTAGTCCATATTGAAATTTCCAAAACATCTTATAAAAGTGAACGGAGGGAGTAGAAGATAAGATGTGCTACCATAAAGGTTGCCGTAATCATCTTTCCAGCAAACCATCGGCCGTGAAGTGATCGTTGCGCACTTGCTGCTGCTGTTGCGCTATCAAAATGCAGGTACACAAAGCCGGCGGTATGCCTGTACCAAACAGTGAGGGGATGTTAAAAGTGGATGCAAGTCAGGACAGCACTACTAGTATGTGTGAAACATTCTTTCTGGTAGTATTCAGTATGAACCAGCTCCTTAAAAACCAATACATTTTACAAGTCCATACCAAGTTGGTTACTGCCAACTTTGTTATCCTTGCTTATAACAACCATTGATAACATGTGTGGATAACAAGTTGAAATAAAAGGGCATACCATCAGGGTTTAAAAAACAAACGACTTACTTGTCAACAAAAATATGCTTCACTACACCAAACTTCGAACATTCGTCTTGCACATCATCTCTAATATCCAAATCAAAATCAGGATCCGTCTGCAAGGAAAAGAAAATTTTCAATCAGGTTAGTCAGAAACTCAAATGTAAACAGGAAGTAATAATACAAGTGAAAGAAAGTAACAATTGGCACAAAGAATAATAATAATAATAATTTTAACCAGCTGAACAAAGACGGGCAAGCACCTATAAAATAGACAAATAGAGATGAACGAAAAAATATGAAAAGATGAGATACCTCCACTGCTGGGTCAAACATGTTCTTCAGCAATAGGAATTCAGTAGGTGTACCAATATCAGCAGATTGAGAGATGATAGGAAGAGGTGCCCCTGGAATTGCTCCAACAGGCTGTACAAGAAGAGAAGCAGCTGTCAGAGGAGCACCAAGCATTGATGCAGCAGCGGGCAATCCAACAGAAGTGTTCAATCCAGGAGCACCAATGCCACCAGTTAAGCTGCAGACACAAAAATAAGATTAAAGGACATGAAGTGCAAGATCCTATAAACCGTACATAGGATGATTCTGCCCAAAACCATAGTGGCATAAACTAACAATCAAATGCTACAAGTAAAATAACATTTGGTGCACAAACAATCGTTCCCCTGACATGCTATTCATCGTTCATTATCATGCGGGACAACAGCTACAGCCAGCAAAAGGACCATCTCAGATAGGGAAAAGATTTTGTTGAGATTAATATCTTAAAATAAAGCTCAGATGTATGTTTCAACCAATATATATGTATACATATAATAGCTGTGCATTATCTGCCACCACATTCATAGAAGCACAGAGCAAAAACTAACACAGTAGCAGTACCTGGTTGCAGTGCCACTGCGGTCCAATTTCCGCATCAGAAGGGCTCTAGAGCTTGCATTTAATGCCTGCATAAGTTGAGTACACAATGAATACACATAATATTTGACAGGAAAGCATAATAGGTGATAAGAGCATAATAGTACATCCAAATATCAGAGCCACTAAGCAGCATTTATAGCCAAGGATACAGCAAAAACAGAAGCAATACAATTTAAGAAATAGACCAAATCAAGAAAATCAGAAGATGCTTCACGCTAGTATTATAAAAAAAGAAGTTTTCAAAAGAAACTACAGGTTAAAGTAGAGAACTGAGAAGGGACACCCTCGCCATTTTCAAGGACCAATCTCATGAAATACAGTACTAATAGATCAGACTTGCTACCCAACATAATGCTTAGCAAGGTTGCATTTGCTCATGACAGTGGTATGACAAAAAAAATGACATCAGTGTCTCAAAATATTTTATTATATTCACTGAAGGGGCTACCTACTAACGAATAACACAAAGCCTCTCAACCTCCCCACCTGAATTTTGAGTTGTAGGCTTAGTGGACAAGAGAATAAGCACGTGAAGTGACTATATTCACTGAAGGGGCTACCTACAAACGAATTTAGCTACACAAAGTCTCAACCTCCCCACATGAACTAAGTGGCCACTGGAGAATGAGCAAGTGAAGTGACCAAGGCACAAATATGTACCATATCTCCCTTCGTACAAATGACTGAGAAGAATATTCTCTGCAAGGTTGAAACCATCTGCAAAAATAACGAATTTCCTATATGACACTACCTATTGGGGAAGGAAAAAACAAGTCAGAGATAAGAGAAGCCCCATCATACAAGTCCCATATATAACCCTGCCTTTTGGGGAAGTACGAACAGAAAAGAAAACAAGAAAAGACACGAAAGCCCGCAGGAATGAAGTTTGTAGTGTGGAAACAAGAAACCCACCAAGCCTCCACCTTCATCATCATCTAAATCTCCAGTAGTTGTGCCAAGTTGCACACCACCCTGATCAGTAACAGCTGAGACCTGGTTGAAATAATACAAATTGTCAGCTGAGTATGTCTTAAAACTCTTTCGGGAGCAACACAGCACATATCAATAAGTTACCTTTATTACTCTCCCAGCAATATCAAGTTGGCCATTTAAACTCTGAGCAGCTTTTGCATCTTCAAGCCGTGCAAACTGCATGATGCAAGTATCAATGAGAAATTAAGAGTCCTGGCAGCAGCTTAATGGGAATATATATATCCACACAAGAGAAGAGCTGCACGAGAATATGTCAATATATCGCTACTTACCTGAATGAAACCAAAACCTTTGCATAGCCCAGTGAGTGGATCTACAGGCAGCTGGACAAGCTCCACTTGCCCAAATGGTTCAAAGACCTGAAAAAGCAAACTCGTTATAACAGACTACGTGAATTTAATATAAAACATAATTCAGAAAGTGGATTTGGAGACCTATTCTGCAAGGAACCACAACAGAAATTCTACAGGTATATCATATGGTGGCAGTGAGTAGAGATTAAAGAACGATTCCACAGCAGGTTCGACTCTTTCTTTAACACCTTGAAATAAATCTCACTTCAAGTGAGTAACAATGGGTTAGACCATCATTTTTCTTTAGTTTATTTCAGACGATCAGCGTGTCTTAACAGAAATTGCTTTGCGCAAGATGAAGAGTACTTTTAGGCGCGCCGGCTCCGCGGTAGCCCTGCACGGTGCTTCAAGCCCAAGCAGTGGTCTAGATGTCAACATTGCATTGCCTGTGTGGATGTGCTTAGAGAATTGGGGGGGAAACTAGGGCTAATGCTACTTGCGTATTGGCATGGATTCTGTGGATGAAATGGGAATGGGATGTTTATTATAAATGGTAAGGGAAGGAAACTCCTGTAGATATGAGTTGGGGATCTGATAAGATTGTAGATGAGGATAATTTTACTGTCGTGAAATCTGGGAGGAAAAGAAATAAAAGTAATTTTGTGATTTCTAGACCTTTGACTAGAAATCAGAAATACATTGCTATGCAACAGGATATGCTGGCTAATGCTGCCCATCCTCCTGGCAGAAATACAAGGCAACAGAAAACACATCCTAATAAAAAATGATGGGGCTATTTTGGAATTACAGTGGGGCAGGCAAGAAGGGAATGACTTCCTGCCTCTCTGGTCTTGTTGGTGATCATTCCCTTGATTTCTTATGTTTGAAAGAAACTATGAAGAAAATTTTCCTAGCCAGTTATTTCAGGAAAGTTGATTTTAATGATAGTTTTTCCTGGGAAAGGATTCCATCTGGTGGTCTTTTTGTGTGGTGTGAAAAAATAAAAAATTGGAAATTATATCCTGTTAGAAAGGAAAGTTAAACGGGCTTTATAGAATGTGTATAGCACTGCTCATGCTGAGTTTAACATAGAATTTCTGACTGAGATGGCTCAATTCTGTAATGGCACTGATACCCCTTGTGTTGTTGGTGGGGATTTTCAAATTTTGAGGCACAGTTGAGAAAAAAAACAAATATATGCACCATTCAATACTAGTAAGAGCAGCATTGAGAAGTACAGTCCTCCCAGCCATAGTTACAGTATTCCCATCCCAGGCATCACATCTCAACAGGAATTTGTTGACAATGAATTCCCAGTCACTATTCCTTAATGCAGCACAGTTATCCCCAAGTACTTCATAGAAAAGTGGCCAATGTTACAATTAGCCAAAAGGTCAGGGAATGGCAAAACCACATCATCAACAGTTACCCCCAAGTACTTCATAGGGAAGTGGCCAATGTTACAATTACCCCCAAGTATTTTTAGTTAACTTTCTGCCATTAACCAAAAGAAATAAACTTTCCCAATCACAGGACATAAGAATCCTGTCCAGCTTCTGTAAAGTAGGGTGAGCCTGCTTATTGGTAAATATATAAGCCTTCTTATTGGTCCAAGTATATAAACCTCTGCTAATATGCAATTAAGGGTATTAATAACAGAGTTGAACACATCAGTTGGAAAACTTGACACCTTTGTGTGAACAGTATCCCCAAATGTTTGGTGTTTACAACTATTCTGACTGTACTGTGCAGGAAAGTTTCAATGATGATGTTAGCACCTTCTTCAGTAGGTGGCTCTCTCCTGAGCTTTTAGCAGAGTAGAGTAAGGTGAGGGATTGTGAGAAATTTGAATTTATCTACTAATCCTGATGTCATTTACTGGTCTTTGGGATCTAGTAGCAAATTCTCCACGCAATCTGTCTGGCTGGAAAGCTCTCTAGCAGGTTGTGATTATGGATGGATTTGGAATTCTGAAGTTCCCTTCAAAAAACAAATCTTCAGTAGGTGGCTATCACAAGATGCTTTGCTGGCCACAGATGGTATTAGTAGCAGAAACTGGCCTGGCAATCCCAGGTGTTCTTTCTGCAAAGAACAGGATACTTCCCAGCATTTATTCTTTTTGTGTCCACATGCAAGAGTGCTCTGGAGAGCAGTGCGTGCTGTTTCGGGCACTAATCTTTGCCCTAACAATATGTATCAATACTTCTCTTGGATTTATTCTTTTTTACCTGGGCATGAGAAGGTTTATACAAGGATTCGCGGCTGTTAGCTGGGCCATTTGGCACTGTCGTAACAGAGTTTGAACTTAAATGGCCTAAAACTCCTTTCGAAAACTGTGTTCACCACTTGGTGTGGTTGATAAGCCTGTGTACTAATGGTCTTAACTATGTTTTGTTGGAACTGCTTAGGTTAGTGTGTTGTGCAGACAGGTTTTCGCCCCGCGGCGCATGATTCAACTGCGGTCACGGATGGTGGATTTCCTGTCAGTGCGTTGAACTCATTCTTCCTTTTCCCTTTCTTCAACCTCTTCAGACTGTTGTATTTCTGTTATGTTTGTAAATGGGAAGGGGCTGAGCCAATTCCAAAAATATATATGTCAACATTTGAGAGATGTTTACAAATATATTGGGGCCTTAGGGCACTTTCCATGACATTATTATTTAGTCTAACTACTAATTAATCAAGTAAATAACTTTATTAAGATGAAGCACTTTGTACATATAACGGATTAGAGGAAAATGATGCGAGAATTGCTTACTGATTCTAGTATTCTATTGATACAACTTTCTTTTTCTTATCTGCCTCTGCAGAACATTATTTAAATGAACAAAATACAGGAAGTGAATAATAATACTATTAGCATTAAATACAAGAAGACTAGGTGGTTGACCTGTCTCAATTGGTCCTCGGTGATATTGGAATGAAGGTTGCCAACATACAGCTTTCTTGCTCCACCTGAAGCTGCTCCACCAGATGTCGCATTTGACTGAGCTAAGTTCTTTTCGGCCTCTGATGGCTTAACCATTACTGCTTGCCCTAGAAGCGGCTGACCAGTCAGAGCAATTGCCATTGGAACAGACATGACATCATAGAACTCGATGTACCTGTCAATTTAGGCAGATCATTACTACAGATATTAGAGTATTCAACGAAAGATATTTTACCTGTCATAGAAAGTAGACCTTAAATGAGCTATATATGTTAGAATTTTTCATAAGCTTCAGAGTATTTTGGAAATTTTGATCAATTTTTGTGAGTAGGCAATTTTCGAACTTGGTTCTTGGTTGCCCCCGTATTATCCTAAGAACCTGCACCAAGTTTTTGTCAAATACTCTGGAATCAAACTGCCCTAGATTGCTGACAGCATCAGAATGATCTATATTCCATCTTACTTGTAAAGTGCCGATAATCCCAGCAGGTAGACCAAACTACAAATATTTCAGTGTGCAATCCTGTTGAGTATGACAAACTGATGAAAAATGTTCCCCAAGGAAAAAAAATCAAATATGAACTTCAGAAAAATGCTCATATAATCATACAGCCAGAGACAGATGGAAAACAAATTATATGACAAGATCTAAATTCTAATTGGCAAGCAACAAAAACAGATACCAAACAGCTATATTTCCTAGAAAATATATATTATCATAATGCATCCCTAATTTCCAAAAAAAAAATTAGGCAAAGGGTACTGTCAAAGTCCTAGTAACTACATATGTAATATGCAGTGTATCATCAGTTTGGAAGCAACCCTAACTTGTGCAAACATGGTAGGAACAAACAATAAAATATACTACATGATGATTGCATCTCAGAGCACCATCAATCTCAACCAACTGAATGGCGATTATATATGCTCAGCTCCATTTTCCCCTTTTCTAGTGCCGTGCATACTGACTTATTTTCTGGAGTTGTGCATGTTACTGGCAGGGAGCTTGATAAGCATTCGCGATTTGACTATATATGGTAGGAAACCAAAATTTAAATATGTTGTTGGTTCAATCATCTGCAGGCGAAATAGTTCTGAACAAGATATCTATATTCTTGCAAAACCATTCAGGGTTTGAATATACATCACAACAAACAGGTGTTGGAACTAACCCAACTCCTTTGGAACGCCGCGAGTTTCGGTCCATGATAAGGCGGACATCACGAACCTACACAGAGAAAAAAGACTCAGATAACTAAACCAAATTTATGCTAGAAAGCTTACTGTGCAAGTAAAGGATCAATGACTACTGCAAATTACTGCTAACAAATGATAATCACATGCTTGCAAGACATGGTTCATTACTTAAGCAGAAGCACAAAATAGGAGGTGTTTACTAAAGAACGAGTTATCTTTATGCAGGACAGTTTCACCATGTGAACATTGATATTCCAAAAGTCAGTCACTAGTTCAGTATAACATTAATAAAGTTCCATTCATCAGCTTGAGAACAGAACAGTTCGAATTCACTAAAACACAGCAATAGAAATCCACAGCATCATACTCCTGTGAGAAGGAAAAGTTTTCAAATTAGAATGCAATGTGGTGTAGATAATTTGCATCACCTTCCCTGCTCTTGAGAAGAACTCATAGACATCCCTTTCATCTGCCTTCAACGATAGCTGCAGTAATGCTGACAACATTAACTTAATGAAAAAACAGAAACATGATATTTTTGCTTGTGAGGCTAACCTGGAAGGCAAATACAGTCCTTTGATCTCTTTCTGGGTCAACTTCTGGTTCTGTACCATCATCTTTCTTACGCCTGCACACACAAAAATAAGTAGCTTCAGCAAAAGAGAGAGCAGCATAACAAACATCAAGTAGCAACAAATAGAAATTGTAAACCCAGACGGCATTGTCATTACTAGTCAGAAATCCCCATGCGAAAAATATTTAACTATCTTAGAGAGCCCAAGGCATTAGCAGCCCATTCCAAGTTGTCAATATTTCACAAGAAAAATGTTACAAATTCATGACCTGATATCACGAGTCAGACTCATTGCTGAAACCATCTGAAGAAAGCTCTAGCACTTTGTATCTGTGAGTCCCATATTAATGTTCAATATTTAAACCTAACAAACCTAGAGGATAAGAAGTGTACACTACAGGAAACATTTAGCAGCTACAGAATCACTGGAGATTTGTGCACTGTAAGGTTACTATGTTCCATCTGTATGTATAACAGAGTTAGCATAAACTACTAGGCTTCTGCAGAAGAAGAAAAAGACAAATCAAGAGCACTGAATCATCTCCGCTCATTACACCACATAATCTTTTATCTAACACAAACAAATATGAGTAAAAAAAATCTCACATGGATAAAATACGCTCATTGTCTGGAACAAAAAAATCAGAGTATGTCAGAGGAATTTCACAGCACACCATTTAAATCCTACGGTGATCTCGGAAAATTTGCTGTGTTCCAAACAGAGCCAAAGCATTTCTGCCTAGAAAATTAACCTCGACATTCCAAGAGCGATAGTTCTAGGGGAATTCACAAGTTTGTACCTGAAATCACGGTCTCTGTAGTCACGGTGGCGGTCGCTGCGTTCACGCTCCCGCTGGAGCTCCCTCACCATCTCCTCCTCCTCCCCGCGGCGGCGCTCTGAGCGGCTACGGCTCCTCCGTTCCCTCCCATTTTCCCTCTCCATTAGCTTGTCCCTGCCCTCCCGCTCCTTTTCCCTAACCTTCTCACGGTCGCGGCTGCCATCCTTCTCCCTAACTTTCTCTCGGTCCCGGCCCTCTTCCTTCTCCCTGACCTTCTCAGGGTCGCGGCTCTCATCCTTCTCCCTAACCTTCTCGCGGCTGCGGCCCCCGTCCTTCTCCCTAACCTTCTCGCGGTCGCGGCCCTCGTCCTTCTCCCTAACCTTCTCCCGGTCGACCTTCTCCTTCCCGTCTTCCCGGTCGCGGTGCTCACGGCCGCTGCGGTGCCGCTCGCGGTCTTCTCCCGAGCGAGGACGCTTCGATCCGCGCTCCTCTTGGTCGCGACCGCCGCCGCCGGCGGTGGAGGAGCGGCGGCGCGAGCTGCGGTCCTTCTCACCCCCGCCGTTGGTTGAAGGAACGGAGGGCTCGACTGCCTTCTCCAAGTAGTCGTACTCGTCAAAGTCCATGGCGGTGAGGGAGTGGATGGGGGAGGAAGCGGAAACCCTAGACGGCGACTCCGCGAGAGGAACGAGGGAAACAAAAGCTACAAAAGAACCCTAGAGATTGGGCCGCCGCTAGTCTTTGCCACGAATTCACAAGCCACTATCAAAATTTGTATACGCTACTCCTGTAAGGTCTGTTTGGTTCGTGAAATGGAATGGCATGGTTCTATACTTCTATTTCAATAGAATGGGTCAGTTTTAATTTGCTAAATGTGTGTTTCATAAGGGCAATTAGAGCATTTTCAAGAAACAAAGGTAAGTATTTTCTTGCGGCTTTTCTTTCTTCCTCTTAAAGAAAGGAAGGTCGATCTTGCCTTATCGCCACAAGACCCTTCTATGTCGCCGTCCTTTGGCGGCTCCCCTCCGCCGACAACTTTGGTCATCGATGGTGAGGGGGTAGTCGGATCCACGCATGTGAATCATTTTTAGGCTCTAGTAAGTTAGGTTTCTAGGTCGCCATCGTGTTCGCTTCGGTGGCGGCGATGGTAGCGTGTATAAAGTATCTTTAGATCCTTCCCCGACGAGGCAATGGGTCCTTTTGTTGGGGATGGATTAAAAATGAGTCCGTTCAAGGACGGCGTGGCGGCGGCGGCATGGACCTGTGGCCTCAGGCTTCATCGTTGCGACAACATTTGCTCCAGCGTCGGCGCGGAGCTTGGAAAGTAGTCCAGGGGTGGATACAGATTGTGGTCTGCATTAACGGCATCTGAAAGATGATGGATCGTGTGTTGGGTTCATGGTTAGTGGATGACATGTATGGTTTCCTCCTCTGGCGCCTTAGTGGTGCGGGGGTGCCAGACCTGGAGTTGGATGGCCTGTCTGGGGTGTTGCGCCGGTCGGATTCGTTCAACGGTATCAATTTCATCCTTGGTGAGCCACCTTGGAGGTCCGCAAAACCGCATATCAGCGATGCAGCCCCGTCGAGCTCGGGTAAGGAGATGATCCGTCATTTTTACCTTTGATGGTTGTTGTCGTCATGCCAGAGGCGATGGCGTCAAATTAAGGGGATTCTTCGGTCTTCATTGTAAAAAGAATTTTTGACTGATGTTCCTTTGTGCAAAGACTAGCATTTTGTTGTCTTTTGATTTTATTAGGTCAGTGTGTACTTGACTTGTATTATGATCTTTGTGATATGAATGAGGCACGTATTACCAAGAAAAAATTAGAGCATTTTCAATGGATGTCATATAACAGGGCACCACAAGATGGGTGGACTAAATTACACAATACATTTTTTAACAACATCAAAGACTTTTAACTCCAATAGATGTCCTAAAATAAGGCACTATTGCTCTGATGAATGTCCTGATAAATATAAAAGTAAAAAGGGCAGTTGCACGAAGAGTTTTATTGTCTTCAAATGCATTATGTACACCAATATACGAACTATGACTAATTAGAACATTTTCTAAAAACATTAACAACGTATCAATATCTTGGGCGGGAAATTCTTAAGGGACAAAATCTTCATTCCCAATATTTGTGACGATCAAGAATGTATCATCATCAACACTAGAAATGCAGACACAAAATGTAATATAAGTGCATATGCGCCTCATCGTTACATTCATCTCAAAATGACAAAAAAATGGAAAACAAGGGAATTTTCGTATCTCTCCGACACTTTGTTGAACATGTTGCAGACGCCGGTGGCGAGCATCGACGGCTCGTCCTCCATGGTCAGAGGTGGTTGGGGGTGCAAAAGAGCAGCAACAGTCGTTGGCGACGAAGCGACCGCAGTAGGAGACGAAGCGGGGCCATGGCGGCGACGAACTTCGTCTTCTTTGTCTGGGGCGAAGCCGGATCCTTCGTGCACACCGCCTCGTTGATTGGTTGCGGCGGCCTTCTTCCGCGTCGGTGGCCCCTTCCCGGCGGTGGCAGTGGGTCATGGGGCGCACAACCACCGTGCCGAGTAGGGGTACATGACGACGAGGGGAACAACGAGAGAGGGTGATGCGGTCATGGCAAGGAGTCTTGGGGCAACGTCGGCGGCTACAGGGTCGGGGATCATCCATGGGCTTTCGGCGACGGTCAGGCGAGGATGCGACGCGATGCGGAAATTTTCAATGTGATGGTTGGTGTCGTGGTTTTGTCACGGCAGATGTCCTAGTGTGAGGACTTCGTCGTGAGACCATCGCAACTAGGTAGTAGCTTGAACGGGGTTGGACGGAATCGAGAGACGCGATATTTTACCCAGGTTCGGCCCCTCGAGGTGGAGGTAAAAGCCTACATCCTGCTTCATTGATATTGATGATGATGATGATGATCTCAGTTACAAGGGCGGTGTTTCGCTACTTCTATCTCGAGAGCATCTACTTTGATCTTGTCTAAGACTTGTCTGTCTCTCTCAAACTTGTCCCTCTTGGGGTGCCCTGGCCCTCCTTATACAAGTTGAAGGGGTGGCTTACATGTAGAGTCCTCGTAGGATTGGAACTAGTCTATTTTCTTATTTACAAGTGGACTCCTAGTCCAGATCTTGCTTTCCTTGTAAGGGAAATATTCCTTATGCCTTTCCTCTCAAGCCGGCCCATCGGATACTATACCTTGAGTCGGTCTTCTCACGAGCCGCCTTCTAGGCCTTGGGCCTTGTCATTCGTCTGACCCGCCTACCAGGTCACCACTGAGTCGCCAAGTTCGGCCGGGTCACCAGTGAGTCGCCAAGTTCGACCGAGTCACCGGTGAGTCGCCAAGTCTCGGTCTAGTCATACTTCAGGTCGGGTTATACCGCGGGGTATATCCCCGACATTAGCCCCCTGTTTAATTTGGATTTATCCATGTTAAACTTATCCTGAAAAATAAAAACAAGAACAAATTTGATAGGTTGTGCGCTGGGTCGAAGGTTCTTCTGAGTCGGCATCTGTTCATTCTTAAGTCCTTGTCATTTCTCTGTGAAAACACTTGACCGAGTCAATGTTTGCCGGGTCGCGCAATTCTTGAGTTTATTCCATATCCCGTCTCTTCGTTATATTCATGGGAATCCCTCGTAAGGTCCGGGTCTCTTTGTTATAGTCGGGTCTCTTTGTTATAGCAGTAGGCCAGCTTCAAAGTCAATTTGCTGACATTGGCTTCTTGCAGAAAAATGTTGGAAAAATAATCCATTTGAATCGGCTTCCAATGCTCTGGCTTGACAAAAATATTGGACTCAAGATATTCATCTGATTTTCAAACGACTTGAGGATGTAGAGCTTGTCGAGTTGCAATTCGCCGAAAAATTGCCAAGTTATAGAAATTGATCATACCGGGTCATGATTGTTATAGACGTCGGGTCATATAATTGATCTTTCTGAGTTCTTCAGGCCAAGTCCTTATACCTTGTGATGACTTGGTGCTTGCTTCTGTAAATATACCTTCCAATCGTTGAGTCGGCTCTCCGGGCCTTTCTATGAATAGCTTGGAGGAGATCAATTTTGCAAATTCCTCCACTAAGAATATAGCTGGGTTGCTCAAAACTGAGAACTTGAAGGTGTACCTCCCTTATATGCATGTCACATGTAGCCCCCAAGTCTTAAGAGGGGAACATAGTGATAGCTTAAGACTTGCTTCACTATAAATGTTGCAACTTCGGAGAAATCCGGTATGTGTAGCCCCCAAGTGCCAGGTTGTCTTGCCTGCGGCAACCTGGGACTTGTAATTGTGTTATGCTCATAAATTTTTCCAGCCAGTGTAGCCCCCAAGGGCCGGGTCATTATGCAGTAATGAGCAGGGATTTTGTAGATCTGATTATGTAGACTTGAGAAGCAATGTGTAGCCCCCAAGGGCCGCTCAGTAAGACAATATTGGGCTGGGACTTAGAAAATGATAGAAGGCCGGCTCATCTCCCTGAGATAACCGGGTCTGTTGACGATGTGATGATTTGAAAAAATAATCTTGCATTAGCCCCCAAGTGTCGTGGTGAATGCTTGCAGTGACATGGGACTTGCATACTTGATATAATCGTGATTTGAATACTGTAGCCCCCAAGTGTCGGGTCATGTGCCTGCAGCGACTCGGGATTATTCCTTCCATTGTAGAATAAAATCATATCCACCATCTGGATGATGTTACTGAATGCTTTGCATATCAATATTGAACCATGCTCCTTGCTGTAAGCTGGTATTTTTAGACGAGGAAATAATAGCCATTTCTCTGAAGCGGTTTTGAAAACCTTAATCATCAAATATTGGTTATGATAACCATAATGAAAATCCAGCCATGTTGGCTTTTTAAAATTTGAATAATATAACCCGATTTGAAAACCGGCTCCTGTAACATAAACCAGTATGTCCATGCATATATGATGCGTGGTATGATGATGCAATCTATGATGTATGATGCAATGTATGATGATGTATGTGTATGATAATAGGGTATAAAAGACCGGCTTTCGAGGCTCGAGTCTTGCTTCAGTGAAGCTTGGCATGATAGCCTTTCTTCCCGTAAGCCGGCTCTCGCGTGACATAATCCGTCGTTTTAACCCTGACTAGTTCAGGGTCATAGAGATTGACTGTCAAGAGTACGGCGGGTCACATATTGGAGTAGTGGCAAGCAGATAGGTGAGTTTATCCTCGCTTTCTGTAAGCCGGCTCTCACGTGACAAAAGCCGCTATTTTAACCTTTACTAGTTCAGGGTCATAATAGATTGACTGTCAAGAGTACGACGGGTCACCTGTTGGAGTAGCATCTTGCAAACAGGCAGGTTTAACCCATTTGTGGCATTTATTTGCCGGTCAAGAGGGTAAGATAGCTAAACTCGGTGAGTTGGAAGCCCCAAGTGACCTTATGATCAATTAATAAAGACTCATGCCCTGTAAATATGAGATGAAACGACAGAGGCCCCGAGTTTGGGGGATGCCGGCTTTATTACGTTGATCATAATATGATAAGCCAATATGGCAGGATACCCATGTTTGAACCGCGCATCTTGGTAGCTAGTCCTCTTTGACAACCTTTAATTTTTTTCTGAGAACTCGAACTTGCGAGAGATGGATTTCTCTTGAACCGGATGTTGAGCCGGATATTGAGAGCTAAAAACTTTGTGAGAGATAAATTTCTCTTGAACCGGATATTGAGCCGGAACCTTTTCTGATAACCCAAAATCTTTCTTTTGAGCCATAAACTTTTCTTATTGCCTGGCACTTTTTGAGCCGGAATTTTTCTGACGATTTTTGAATTTTCACCAAATTGGCAGCAGTCCCCGAGTATAGGTTGTCTTCCCTACAATGACTCGGGGTTCTTGAAGTTGTGAAAGCGCCCAAATTTGCCAAGTCTTGTGTATGTAGCCCCAGAGTCTTAAGACGACTCAAGGAGTTGGTTTGAGATTCTCCATACTTGACCGTAATATAAACCGGCATACAGTTGAACAGCGGAACGCCGGAATGTGTTGAAGCTGGAGGCGAAGTGGCGAGTTGATGATCTTCGCAACACTCATTGTATATACTTGGCATTGATAACGCGCTGTGAATCCGCGGAAGGCTAAGGTCGACCGTGGTGGGTTATAAATGATCCCGTATGAATTGTGTCGGTAACCCGACCAAAGGTCATCCGGAATGGTTGTTGAAGTGGACTAAACCGCAGTGGCGGCGACTTGTGTGCCTATCCATTGAGCCATCCGGTGCAGGCGGAGGCTGATAATATATTATGATTTGCTCCACAGTTGTTAAAATAGACCGGGTCGCAGGAGCGGCGACTTGCATGCGCTCATTAAGCAGCTCGTGCTGCCGGGTGTGGTTCCGGCGTATTGATGTATTCCGGACCGCGGGGCGGCGGTTTGCGCGTGTTCATTGAGTAGCTCATGCGAGCAGGCGCGGTCCCGGTGAGTCGATGTAGACCAGGCCACAGGGATGGCGGCTTGCGCACGTCCGTTGAGCAACTCATGCGAGCAGGCACGGTCCCAGCGAATCGACGTAGATCGGGCCGCAGGGACGGCGGCTTGCTCGCGTGTCCATCAGACAGTGCGGCATGGATGGACGTTTGTCGCATGATGGTATTGGCGTGAGCTCCGTATATGCGGTATAACGCCACACCGCTTTTTTAATAAAAAATTGTCCTGCGTAAAAATATTACAGGTCAAAGCAATTGTTCTAAAAAAAATTAATATATGCTAATAAAATAGACTGGACGAATATCACCTGATGATTTTGTGTTCTGCATTCGAGGCAATTATAGATGAAAACAGTACTAGGATTTTTGAAATGGGACGGCTAGTTATGTCACCGCCTGGTGTCTCTGACAACTGCACTTGTGCTTTGTGACTGACGAAGTTGAGTGCCTACTCCTGGCCTGCGCCGTGCCTACCGCGTTTTGCTCCACTTGGTGTGGCCTCACACATTGAAAACAATATCAGATGTTTCTGGACTGTGTACTGTTCCCTTGATTTCCCAACGCATGTGTAAACATGTGAGAGCCTGGCATTTATCTCAAGCATTGAGTTATTGTGGAACAAGTGATCATGGTTCTTAGCAGCCCAACTGAGCGCAGGCTCAAGGTTTCTTGCTTGCATCGCTTCAAGGATTCCATACTGGTAGAAGGGGAGAGAGGGATTGGTGGAATCGTTGTTCATTGTATTGCTTGAGCCTTGTGGGCATATATATAGGAGTACATGATCATTTTGGAGTATAAGGCAAGGTAGAATAATATCCTACGCTATCCTAGCTTTCCTAATAATCACGATACTCAACATCTCCGCGCAGTCACAATGGTAGCGATGCAGACAGTGAGACTGGAGAATAATCCGAAGGGAAGCCGACGGAAACCCCCCACAGTCGTAACGGCCGATGCATCCGGAGTCGTGGCTGGAGTGGAAACCGACGAGGTTGCTCAAGCAAGGTGGTAGCCCTTTGTGTCGTTTGTCGAGGTAGCCGAGAGCGTAGGTGATGTAGCCGTAGTTGAGGTAGCCGTGCGAAGAACGCCATGGTCGTTGTCGAGTCGGGGGTCGCCGGTGTCGAGGTAGTCGCCAGAGCAGCGGCGGCCTAAGGAGGCGGTGGCGGTGGCTAGAGAAGGAGCGCGGCGGCGGTGCTCGAAGTAGGTGATAATGAACCCGACAACGTGACGAAGACCGGCGCGGACGGTGACGTTCCCGCGTCAAGGGAGGCGGCGCGACGCATATCACGTGAAAGTCAACGCGTGTGGATGGCGGTGGACCGCGGGCCGCAGCGCTACGGCCCGAAGAGGCGACGCAACGGCGGCGGGCAGGTCGGGGCGACGGCGGAGAAGACCTCAGGGCGGCTGCAGGGATCGCGTGCCACGCTCGCTACGGCCCGACGGGGCGACGCAGCGGCAACGCGAGGGTCGGTGCAACCTCGGAGACAGCCTGGAGCGGACGGCCTCGGTGCGGCGGTTGACCGCGGGCCGCGGCACTACGGCTCGAAGGGGTGACGCAGCGGCAGCGCGCGATGTGGTGCAACCACGGGAACAGCCTCAGGGTGGCGACGAGGACCACGTGCCGCGGCGCTACGACCCGAAGGGGCGACGCAGCGGCGGCGCTGATCGGTGCAGCCACGGGGAGAACCACGGGGCGGCGGCGCTGCGGCCCGATGGGGCGACGCAGCGGCAGCCCGTTGCTCGATCGGTGGAGGGGCGCGCAGAACTCAGGGATAGGGCGGTAACGGCCGGCGTAGGTCGACGAGCAGGCCGACGCGCGGACGACGGTCGTGAGGGGCCGCCTGTCGCACAAGGCTGCCGGGTCGGGGCGACGGGCGGGCAGATGCACGGACGACGGCCGTTGGGGCCGCCTGTCGCCCGAGGCCACCGGGTCGGTGAAGAGGCCGGCCGGTCACGCCGGCGTCCGAGTAGAGGCGCACGATGGTCGACGGCGGCGGCGGGCGACGCAAACCGATCAAGCATAGATCAGAAAACCAGAAAGAAAAACGCCGATCAAAACGACCGACGAGAGAGCGAAAAAAACCCGGGAGCAAGAGCTCGGGAAAAAGACTCTCTAGGGCAGCTGGTCAACCTGACCGGCGGACGAACCCTAGGTACGGGCGGCGCGGCCCCCGGCGGCGGTCATGGAGGCCGACCGCCCCAGGGGCGGCGCACGGGTTTAGAACCCGGAAACTGATACCATGTTAGAAGGGGGGAGAGGGATTGGTGGAATCGTTGTTCATTGTATTGCTTGAGCCTCGTGGGCATATATAAAGGAGTACATGATCATCTTGGAGTACAAGGCAAGGTAGAATAATATCCTACGCTATCCTAGCTTTCCTAATAATCACGATACTCAACACATACATCGTTTTCGCAATATCTGGATTAAAATACTTCTCTAGAAGCATGAGATATTTGCTCAGGGCAACATTCAATTCCTTCCGACATCCTTCAAGTTGGATCAATGGCACCATTTCGTTTAGCTTGTCCTTCAGTTCTGCAAGGTTGGATAGTGGTCATAACTGTCTGTGGTATCTGTATTCATCATCTGCATCTTCAATATTGCTTGCTCAACTTCATTCACTATCTGACCAATAGCTTACTGAACTTAAGTATAAGATAACACACGCTTTTCAACAACTCGGTCAAATGCCTCTCTTAAACTGTCAATCTCCATTGTCGTGCACCCAACTAAGCAACACGGTTTTTGCACGTCGCGGCCAACTATGGCGGAACGGCGGACTCGCGGTGCGGCAGAAGGGAGGCTTGATACATCTCCAGCGTATCTATAATTTATGAAGTATGCATGCCATGTTTACAACAATTTTATATGGTTTTGGTATGATTTGCATGGAACTAACCTGGATTGGCGCTGTTTTCAGCAGAACTACCGTGGTGTTTTTTTGTGCAGAAATAAAAGTTCTCCAAATGCAATGAGACTTTTTTGACGATTTTTTTGGAACAAAAAGGCACTAGAAGCTTCGTGGGAGGACCAAAAGGTGAAGGAGGTGAGCACAAGACACATGGGCAGGCCAGGAGGCCCAGGCGCGCCCAGGTGGGGTGTGCCCACCTCGAGGCCCATCTTCGCGTGAAACTGACGCAAAAAATTCCTATAAATACAGAAACATCCAGAAATAACCCTAGATCAGAAGTTCTACCACCGTAAGCCTCTGTAGCCACGAAAAACCAATCTAAACAC
The DNA here is from genome assembly GCF_018294505.1 of Triticum aestivum. Taxonomy (NCBI): domain Eukaryota; kingdom Viridiplantae; phylum Streptophyta; class Magnoliopsida; order Poales; family Poaceae; genus Triticum; species Triticum aestivum. The sequence goes on from NC_057796.1 coordinate 194,288,060, forward strand.
CATTCCGGCACTCCGCCGGAGGGGGAAATCATCACCGGTGTCCATCTTCGTCATCCCGGCAGCCACCGTGATGAGGAGGGAGTAGTCCACCCTCGGGGCTGAGGGTTTGTACCAATAGCTATGTGTTTAATATCTCTCTCTCTCTCTCGTGTTCTTGAGATGGCACGATCTTGACGCATCGCGGGCTTTGTCAATATAGTTGGATCATATGTTGTTTTCCCCTCTCTATCTTGTTGTGATGAATTGAGTTTTCCCTTGAGATTTTGTTTTATCGGAATGAATACTTTAATGGATTTGAGAGCACTTGATATATGCCTTGCATATGAATACCCGTGGTGATAATGGGGTATTATATTGTTTCACTCGATATATGTTTTGGCACTCAACTCACGGATTCCCGAGGTGACATTGGGGTAATCTATGCATAGGGGTTGATGCACATTTTCGTCCTTATTTCTTCACTAGGAATCTTGGGGCACTCTTTGAGGTTCTTTGTGTTGGATTGAGTATTATGAATCTGAATTTGTTTTGACATTATTTTAGTACAAACTCTTGATAGATCGATCGGAAAGAATAACTTGGTGTTATTTTAGTACGAACTCTTGGATAAATCGTCCGGAAAGAATAGCTACAAACAATGTCTTCTTATGTTCTCCGCTAGATAGGAACTTTGGAGTGATTCTTCATCACATGTTGAGGGATGGTTATGTGATCCAATTATATTAGCATTGTTGAGAGATCGCACTAGCAAAATTACGGACCCTGGGCCTCATTTTCAAGCATTGCAATACCGTTTGTGATCCGTTTTATCAATTGCTACCTTGCTGTTTTTTATTGTTCTTATTATAAAAACCAATATCTACTATCCATATTACACTTGTATCATCATCTCTTTGCCGAACTAGTGCACTTATACAAATTACCATTGTATTTGGTGTGTTGGGGACACAAGAGACTCTTTGTTATTTGGTTGCAGGGTTGTTTGAGCGAGACCATCTTCATCCTACGCCTCCCACGGATTGATAAATCTTAGGTCATTCACTTGAGAAAAAAATGCTACTGTACTACAAAACTCTACGCTTGGATGCCCAGCACAAGTCTACAAGAATAAAGTTGCGTAGTAGACATCAAGAATCAGGAGAGCCTGCGGCCACAACGGCAGAGGTGAGGCGGCTCTGGGTGTAGGCGGCTTGGTGGCGGCTAGCCGTGGCTGCGACAACGGCTCAGAGCAGAGGTGAGCCGACAACGGCGACTTGTGGCGGAGCGCGGCTGAAGTGGCACAAGGCCAAGACGGCGGCAGGCGACGCGAGGTCGGGCCCGAGGCCGTGGTAGCTTGCGGCAGGGAAGGAGTACGTGAGTTTAGCATGTGAATACCAAGGAAAAAGAGATCGATTCATTGTATGCATGTAGTAATCAGATTTGACAAAAGAAAAACCGATTTGGCTTCAGGTGATGTACTAGTCGAAGGTACACTAGTATTTGAAACCATTGGGTTTGATGCTTGATTCACAGCCTCCGACGTTGTTGCTTTTGGTTTCCGCGCTGGGGGGTAGCAGTAATAGTACCGGTTGACGCCTTCAGGAATTTGAATTGTGTCTAATCAACAAAAAGGTTTCGGACAATTTGACGGTCTCGGTGACTCCTGTATGAGGCGGCGGCAAACTTGCGAATCAGACAAAAACAACCGCAACTTGATGAT